>NW_026652283.1:6989378-6995837 GCF_009828535.3 Hylobates moloch | reverse complement strand
TTTTTTTTTTTTTTTTTTTGAGACAGGGTCTCACTCTGTCACCCAGGCTGGAGTGCAGTGATGCGATCTCAGCTCACTGTGGCCTTGACCTCCCACGCTCAAGTGATTCTACCACCTCAGCCTTTTGAGTAGCAGGGACCACAGGTGACACACACCATGCTGGGCTAATTTTTTTTTTAATAGAGACAGGGTCTCCTTATGTTGCCCAGGCTGGTCTCAAAGTCCTGGGCTCAAGCAATCCTCCTGCCTCCCAAAATGCTGGGATTACAGGCGTGAGCCATCATGCCTGGCCCATGAGTGCTTTTCTTGAGAAGATGAAGGGAATAGAGTCTGTGTAATCTCAGAGACCCTTGATCACTTACCACATCTCTGGCGATTTGTCCACCCTGGTGAGCTGCCTGTCTCTTGGTCCTGGCTTTCTGCACCTCCGGACTTTGGAGCCTAAGGGGTGGCAGGCCTGGCTGTATTTGTCTGACAAACACAGGTACCTTCTTTGGTGGTGTGGTGTCACCTGGGGCTCAGTGTCACCTTCAAAGGGATAACACAGGGGGCATATCACCAACATCGCCACATGGCACCGGGCCCCTCACACCCTCCCTAGTTCAACTTCGACTAACTTTCTAGACTATAGCTAAATTGTATCCTTCCCTCATTGCCTCTCTGGACTTTCTCCTAATTTTTCTCCAAAGGAATCGAGTACTTTCTCCCAGTTTTCTTCTTCCTCTATTGTCCTCCACCAGCCCCACCCCCATGGTATCAGTCTCTCTCCTGCCCTCAAGAACAATGCTCCCATTTCCACTCAGGTTTTCAGCAGTCTTCACGCATCATGACCATCCATCTAGGACAGCCCCTCTTCTTTAACCGTGATCTCCTTATCTCCTCAAGCAGCCCTGTCTGTTGTTTATCATTGCGTGCATCTCCACTGATGCTCCCAACGCCCACGGATGGAGGCAGGAGCTTCTTTCACTAGGGGAAGGCAGGGACCCTGGGACAAGCGGTCTGAGAAGGAAGTGCTGCCCCGCTGAGACCGGGTTGCGTGAGGAAGGAGAAAAGGGACAGCCAAATGACAAGGAACATAAAAACTTCCTACATTCGTTTTCCAGAGTTTGTTTGGGGTTTGTCCCTGCTCCTTACCACCAACTTACTGAAAATACAAGCTATCTCCCCACAGTTCCTAGCAAAGTCTTACTAAAATTGCTTTAACCGTGAAAACAGTGGTAGGTAAGGGGGTGAAGTAGGGGCGGATGGGGTGAGCCTAAGAGAAATAGGTTGTCTATATTCTGCCTTTTTTTTATGCTGCCTTTGTCAGCCCTCTATCATTGCCCCAAGCCCTCCTACGTGAAGTTTTCTGCCTTTCTTCTTTCCTCCATCAAAGCTCTGCTCCTCGTTTGTAAGGATTTTACCTTCAGAAGCTGGTAGGAGCAAGTGGGTCAGTTCCCTCTCTCCTGCCAGTGGGCATGCTGGGCAACCCCTCCGGCCCCCAGGGACAGCAGCACAGGGCCTTGACGCTCCCTCTGCAGGAACCTCCGGCCAGCCTCCCTGTCCGGGTTCTGTTCATAAGATTCCCTACCCGAGTGTGCATGTCTGAAATTCCTGATCTAAACAGAGGGGGCTGGGAGAGCATGACATAGGGAAAGAGTAACTCAGCCTTGATCTTGGAGCTCCCTCTGCTTTTGAAACAAGGACAGCGTCTTCCTCCCAGGCCTGAGAGGCCTGGTTCTGTCCAGGGCTCCAGCGGGGAAAGGAGAAATGGGGAATTTCACCGATTGCTTAATGCTATTTTTCAGCCAAAGGGTGCGTTTCTGAGTTTTCGGGGAAGTCAAGTGATTTGTGGGAAAAGGCGGGGATTGGTACCAGGGGAAAAAACCAAACCCAGAAAGTCCAGCCCTCCAAATGTGTGTGAATCATGAATTAAGGGAAAGTAGTTAACAGAAATGCAAGTCATCTCTGCTTTAAAGCAAATGTGATGGTTGATAATGACTTATACCAAGACCCAAGGTGGTCTGGCGTGAGGCTTCCTCTTCATAACATCCCTCCACATCCCTTCCAAACATCGAAATTCTACCCCACAACCAAGCCCCCTTTCAGATCCAACCCAGAGTCCTTTATCCATAACCCCTGAAGCCAGGTGTGTTTTGAAATTTTATAGATTTCTTTAAGGCTGTGTAGTCCATGGACCCAATATTAGGTAACACCTCCTCCTCTCCCTCCCTTTATGGACCGGGATAACTCCCTATTAACGAACATTAAGATTTCTGCAGCTAAACACATTGATCTTACGGTAAATGGATAACTAAAGATTACAAATTACATCAGTTCGGGTCAGGTTTTGCTGCCACATTGAGTTTTAGTCCCAAACTTGGAAACAAACAAACAAAAAACGATAGCCAGGTATTGTGACACACGCCTGTAGTCCCAGCTACTCAGGAGGCTGAGGCAAGAGGATCACTCGTGCCGGGGAGGTCGAGGCTGCAGAGGGCACCACTGCACTCCAGCCTGGGCAACAGAATGAGATCCCATTACAAAAAAGAGAGACTTTGTTTTCAGAGTCCTTCGGATTTTAGAATTGCAGACAAGGGACTGAGGGGCAGTGCCACTCCACAGAGCCTTCCCTGATCTCAGCTCCCCTTTATGACCCTTTAGTTGGCTCAGCACTGGGCCTGGAGTCGGAAGATAGGCTCATGTCCTAGCTCTGCTCCTCACCAGCGGTGAGGCCTTAGGCTCATCACCTAACTTCCTAGTTTCTTTTTTTTGTTGTTTCTTTTTTTTTACCTGGTTCACTATTGACAGACCTAGTTTCTTCAAATATAAAACAGAAATCCTATCAGTTCTGCCTACCCTACATGACTATCAGGTGGACCTAATAAAATAATTCGAGTGAACAAGCTTTGCACACTATGGTACCTAATAAATGTACATGTTAAAAGGAAGAGAATCATGAGCCCATAAGGTCTCGGAAGGCAGGTGCTAGGTCTGACTCATCTTGGTGTTTTCCACCATGTCTAGCAGTGTCATGCAGACCACAGATGTGTATGCGACCATCTGTGTCTCCCCTGGCTGCCCAGCGTTCAAACTGCTTTGCCACATTCGAGGAGTTCCCCATTATATCAGTCTGGGAACAGAGCCGACCTCCCAAGAAAGAAGACACAGGCACAAGAAGTGTGTCACCCCCATCCCCAGCAGCTCTGGAGCAGGCTAATTTGTAATCACCCAAAGGGTTCTTCCTGCCTGCTGCATAGACAAAACCAATTCACCGAGACCAGGGTATTGCAGTAGAGAAAGAATTTAATGACACAGAGCTAGCCAAGTGAAAGGATGGGAGTTTAGTACTCAAATCAGTCCCTGCAAGAACTCAGAGGCTGGGGTTCTTAAGGAGAATTTGGTGGGCGGTAGGAGCAGAGAATGGGTGCTACTGATTCGTTGGGGATAAAATCATAGGATGTAGAAAACAGACCTTGTGCACTAAGTCCACCTCTGGGTGGGAGCCATAGGACCAGTTGAGTCATGAATCATTTCAGAATGCAAAAGTCTGAAAAATATCTCAAAAGACCAATATTTGGTTTCACAATAGTGAGGTTATCTATAGGAGCAATTGGGGAAGTCACAGATCTTGTGACCTCTGACCGCATGACTCCTGAGCAGCAAAGGATTACAGAAAGGCAAGCTGGGGGTCAATGGCTGGTCATCGGTTAGCTACACCCACATCTTAGCAAAATTCAAGCCCCTCCCATAATTCTAATCTTGTGGCCTTTCATTAGTTTTATAAAGGCAGGTCCCTGAGCTAGGAGGGGGTTTGCTTTAGGGAGGGACTAGTATCATCTTTGCTTCAGAGTTAAACTGTAAACTAAATTCCTCCCATGGTTAGCTTGGCCTATGCCCGGGAATGAGTGAGGACAGCCAGCCTGTGAGGGTAGAGGCAAGATGGAGTCACCCTTGCTAGACTTCCCTCACTGTCATCATCTTTGCAAAGGCAGTTTCGCATGCACACACGTTCCATTCATCAGAGGCCCAGGCTTTGAATCCAGAGGCAGTAATGCCAGGAAGCAGGGACCCTAGAGCCTGTAGGGACAGTGGTGGCCACAGCAAGATCACAGAGGAGGTAGAGTTTTCAGCAGCACCCAGCATCCAGCCCCAGTGGGTAAGCATTGCAAGCTGAAGCATCCAGGGCACGGCCAAAGAAGTGGCAGCAGCAGCAGCCAGGTTCTGACCATTGTCCCTGCTGGGAAGTTTCCACACATGGCTCTGCAGCTCCCCTGGCATTTCCGTGAGCAATCCAGGACCCCTTTAATAAATTCATCTTCTGCTAAACTCAGCCAGAGTTACTTTCTGCTGCTTGCAGCTAAAAATAATGGCTGATACAACACACTCAGTGAGTATTTGAGGATTGGTTGATTGAATGTGCCAAAGTGAATTCAAACCATTCACTACCTTTCGTTTTAGCCATGTGACCTTGAAAAAGTTACTTTGCCTCTCTGAGCTCCAGCTTCGTCAGGTGTAAAATGGGAATAACAGCACCTACTTCAGACATAGCTATCACTGTCAGGGCCCATTGTGGCCAAGATTAAACAAAATAACGTATGCTAAGCATTCAGCATATACCTGGTACTCAGTAAGCTTTTAACAAATAACAAACCATATTAACTTCTCCAAACACCAAACACGGCAGCAGTAGCAGCAGCTTCCTCCCCATCAAGAGCATGCTTCAGTTAATACCAAGGAAAAGAGGACACCTTATCAACGTGTCCTGCGTTCCTTCTCCTTTTCCTTGGAACTCAACACTGCCCAGTCTTGCCAGAAAAGCTAGACTCTCTCCTATCTTCACCTGTGTTTTATGTTCACTTCTGCGATTTTGCCACAAAATTGAAATACATTGCCAGGAGCAGTGGCTCACACCAGTAATCCCAGCAATTCAGAAGGCTGAGGCGGGAGGATCACTTGAGGCTAGGAGTTCAAGACCAGCCTGGGCAACATAGGGAGACCTCATCTCTACAAAAAAGTTTAAAAATTAGCCAGCCTGTGGTGCCAGCTACTCAGGAGGCTGAGAGGCAGGAGGATTGCTTGAGCCCAGGAGTTCAAGGCTGCAGTGAGCTATGACCACAGCACTGCCCTTCAGCCTGGGTGCTCCGTTTCCCACCTCAAATTTCTTCGGTCAGGCATGGTGGCTCATGCCAAAGTGCTGTAATCCCAGCACTTTGGTAGACCAAAAAGAGAGGATCACTTGACACCAGGAGTTCGAGACAAGCCTGGGGAACATAGCGAGATTTCATCTCTACAAAAAGTCAAAAAATTAGTCAGGCATAGTGGCATGCACTTGTAGTCCCAGCTACTCAGGAGGCCAAGGGAGGAGGATAACTTGAGCCCAGGATTTTGAGGCTGCAATGAGCTCTGATGACACCACTGCACTCCAGCCTGGGCAACAGAGTGAGACTCTGTCTCGAAAATAAATAAAATAAAATTTCATCCAGCCATGTTATCTGAGTAGCTATCAGAGATCCACAATGAGATTAAATGATGGTATTAAGAAGCTCCAACAATGAAATGCCAACAATAAAGTTTTTGAACAACAAATAACCCTCCCATTTATCAAACTCCAAAATTAAAGTTCAAATCTCATTGCAAACTAAAACTATGATATTAAAGTCAAAAGTAATTGAAGCCCAAAGTTTCTATGTTAAGGTCACAAAACCATCAGTTTCAATTTATGTTCTGTTTAATCCCAGCTAGTGGGTTTCCAATCCCTGGGCAGTGTTGTGGTCCCTTCAGAAGCTGCAGCCTGGGCTGGAACAGGTTAATTCCTCCAAGGCTTCAAAGACTGAGTTCTGAGGCAAACCTTCCATGAGCCTCAGTTTTTAAAATTCCAAAAAGTTAATGAGACACAAGAATATTGCAACACCAGCCCCACAACCACAAAATTTAGAAAATGAGCTATCCCCAGACCCCAAGACAATCATCCCAGGCAAAATGTAAATTATATTTCCAGAAACCACCACTGAATGTCACCAAAATCTGAAGAAGAAATTCAGTGGTATCTGAGGGCAACAGAAAAGCTCAAGCTTGGTTTAAAACCTTACCATGAGGCCAGTCGATTTTTGCCAATTGTTCAGAATCCATGTCCTGTGGGCCAGGTGTGGTGGCTCACACCTGTAATCCCAATACTTTGGGAAGCCAAAGCAGGAGGGTTGCTTGAGTTCAGGAGTTTGAGATCAGCCTGGGCAACATGGTGAGACCCTATCTCCACCAAAAAAAAAAAAAAAATGCCGGGCATGCTAGTGCATGTCTATAGTCCCAGCTACTCAGGAGGCTGAGGTGGGAGGATCACTTGAGCCCTGGAGGTCAAGGCTGCAATGAGCTGTGATCACACCACTGCACTGCAGCCTGGGCAATAGAGTGAGACCCTCTCAAAAAAAAAAAAAAAAAAGTCTATGTCCTATGAACTTAAACGCCATTGGAAGAAATCAT
>NW_026652283.1:6962198-6989278 GCF_009828535.3 Hylobates moloch | reverse complement strand
TTAAATTTGCATCCCCTCCCACCATCTCCTGACCTTGTCCCCATGAGCCCAAGCTGTTGGCTCCTCAGTGTCTTGTTAGTTGGTGAGCTTAGAACTCTAGCAGCCTCCATGATATTAAAAAGGACAGACATTTCCATCGTGTGCCTCTTTTATGACTTCTGCCACTCCTCTTTTTTGGACTCACTAAGACCTAAAAAGCCTTCTTCCTAAGGAGGGCTTTCCCCACACCCTCATGTTCATTTCAGCTGAAAGCAGCACCCTCAGCAGATTTTTAAACTGAGGTTGTTACTAGGTGTCGCTCCCGGGTGGGTGGTCATCCTATCTTGTTTTCTGTGTTCTCTGTGGGTCGAGTTGTTTTCTTGATGAATCCCAATGCATGTACCTTCTGCTCACTGGGAAGGGCTGTCTGACCTGGGATTCCAGCACAACCACCATGCCCTTACCTGGCCCCTTCAATCAGAGGCAGCCCAACAGTTAAAGGAGCACCCACACACAGAGAATAGAAAGAACCAATGCAAGAACTCCAGCAACTCAAATGGCCAGACTATCCTATGTCCACCAAACAACCTCACTAGTTCTCCAACAAGGGTTCTTAATGAGGCTGAGTTGGCTGAAATGACGGAAATAGAATTCAGAATATGGATAGGAATGAAGACCATTGAGATTCAGGAGAATGGCAAAACCCAATCCAAGGAAACTAAGAATCACCATAAAATGATGCAGGACCTGACAGATGAAATAACCAGTATAAAAGAGAACCTAACTGATCTGATAAGGCTGAAAAACACACTACAAGAACTTTACAATGCAGCCAGGCACGGTGGCTAACACCTGTAATCCCAGCACTTTGGGAGGCTGATGCAGGTGGATCACTTGAGGCTAGGAGTTCAAGACCAGCCTGGCCAAATAGTGAAACCCTTGTTCTACTAAAACTGCAAAAATTAGCTGGGCATGGTGGCATACACCTGTAATCCCAGCTACTCAAGTGGCTGAGACATGACAATCATTTGAACCTGGGAGGTAGAGGCTGCAGTGAGCCAAGTTCATGCCACTGTACTCCAGTCTGGACAACAGAGTGAGATTTTGTCCCAAAAATAAAATAAAATAAAAAATAAAAGAATTTCACAATGCAATAACAAGTATTAACAGCAGAAGAGACCAAGCTGAGGAAAGAATCGCAGAACTTGAAAACTGGCACTCTGAATAAGATAGCCAGACAAAAATAAAGAAAAAAGAATGAAAAGGAATGACAAAACTCCTGAGAAATATGGGATTATGTAAAGAGGCCAAATCTACAAATCACTGGCATCCCTGAAAGGGATGGGGAGAAAGCGAACGACTTGGAAAACATATTTCAGGATATTGTCCATGAACATTTCCCCAACCTCCCTAGAGAGGTCAACAGTCAAATTCAGGAAATACAGAGAACCCGTGCAATATTCTACACAAGAAGATCATCCCCCAAAACGTATAATCATCAGATTTTCCAAGGTCAAAATGAAAAGAATGTTAAAGGCAGCTAGAGAGAAAGGGCAGGTCACCTACAGAGGGAGCCCCATCAAGCTAATAGATTTCAGCACAAACCCTACAAGCCAGAAGAGACTGGAGGCCTATATTCTCTTTTTTTTTTTTTTTTTTGTGAGAGGGAGTCTGGCTCTGTCGCCCAGGCTGGAGTGCAGTGGCGCGATCTTGGCTCACTGCAAGCTCCGCCTCCCGGGTTCACGCCATTCTCCTGCCTCAGCCTCCCAAGTAGCTGGGACTACAGGCACCTGCCACTACGCCCGGCTAATTTTTTGTATTTTTAGTAGAGACGGGGTTTCACCATGTTAGCCAGGATGGTCTTGATCTCCTGACCTCGTGATCCACCCACCTCGGCCTCCCAAAGTGCTGGGATTACAGGCACGAGCCACCGCACCCGGCCTCAACATTCTTAAAGAAAAAAAATCTTCAACCAAGAATTTCATATCCAGCCAAACTAAGCTTCCTGAGCAAAGGACAAATAAGATCCTTTTCAGATCAGCAAATGCCGAGAGAGATTTTGTTACCACCAGACCTGCCTTACAAGCGGTCCTGAAGGGAGCACTAAATATGCAAAGGAAAGGCCATTACCAGCCAATACAAAAAGACACTTAAGTATACAGACTAGTGACACTATTTACCACACAAATAAACCAGCATAATAACCAGCTAACAACACAGGATCAAATCCACACATATCAGTAATAACCTTAAATGTAAATGGGCTAAATACCCCCATTTAAAAGGCACAAAGTGACAAGCTGGATAAAAAAGCAAGATCTTATGCTGTCTTCAAGAGATCCATCTCACACACAACGACACCTATAGGCTTGAAATAAAGGGATGGAGAAAAATCTGTCTAGTGAATGGAAATCAGAAAAAAATCAGGGATTGCAATCCTAATTTCGGACAAAATATACTTTAAACCAACAACGATCAAAAAAGAACAGGGCATTACATAATGGTAAAGTGTTAAATTCAACCGGAAGACATAACTATCCTAAATATAAATGCACCCAACACAGGAGCACTCAGATTCATAAAGTGAGTTCTTAGAGACCTACAAAGAGACTTAGACTCCCACACAATAATAGTTGGAGGCTTCAACACTCCACTGACAGTATTAGACAGATCATCAAGGCAAGAAATTAACAAAGATATTCAGGACCTGAACTCAGCATTGGACCAAATGGATATGACAGAGATCTACAGAACTCTCCACTCAAAAACAACAGACTATATATTCTTCTGATTGCCACATAGCACATACTCTAAATTGACCACACAATCAGACACAAAACAATTCTCAGCAGATAGCAAAAAACTGAAATCATAACAAACACACTCTCAGACCATAATGCAATAAAAATAGAAACCAAGACTTTAAAAAATCACTCAAAACCATGGAATCAAACAACCTGCTCCTGAATGAATTTTGGGTAAATAAATAATAAAATTAAGGGAGATATTAAGAAGTTCTTTAAAACAAATGAGAACAAAGATACCACATACCAGAATCTCTGGGACACAGGTAAGGCAGTGTTAAGAGGGAAACTTACAACGCTAAATGCCCACAACAAAATGTTAGAAAGATCTCAAGTTAACAACCTAGCATCACAACTAAAAGAACTAGAAAAGCAAGAGCAAACCAACCCCAAAGCTAGCAGAGGACAAGAAATAACCAAAATCAGAGCTTAAATGAAGGAGATTGAGATACAAAAAACCATTCAAAGATCAACAAATCCAGGAGGGTTTTTTCTTTTTTCTTTTTTGAAAAAGTTAATAAGATAGATAGGCTACTAATAAAGAAGAAAAGAGAGAAGATTCAAATAAACACAATTAGAAATAACAAAGGGGATGTTACCACTGACACCACAGAAATACAAACAACCAGCAAAAAAACTATTACCAGTATCTCTATACACACAAACTAGAAAACCTAGAAGAGATTAATAAATCCTGGACACATACACCCTCCCAAGACTAAACCAGGAAGAAACTGCCTGAACAGGCCAATAATGAGCTCCAAAATTGAATCAGTAATAAATAGACTACCAACTACTAAAAAGCTCAGGTCCAGATGGATTTATAGCCAAATTATACCAGATGTATGAAGAAAAGCTACTACCATTCCTACAGAAACCTACTCAAAAAACTGAGGAGGAGGGACTCCTCCCCAACTCATTCTATGCAATCAGCATCATCCTGATACCAAAACCTGACAGAGACACAAGAAAAAAAGAAAAACTTCAGGCCAGTGTCCTTGATGAATATCAGTGCAAAATCCTCAACAAAATACTTGCAAACTGAATCCAGCAGCACATCAAAAAGCTTATCCCCCATGATTAAGTACTTGGGCTTTATCCCTGGGATGCAAGGTTGGTTCAACATACACAAATCAATAAATGTGATTCATCACATAAATAGAACTAAAGACAAAAACCACACGATTATCTCAAAAGATGTAGAAAAGGCTTTTGATAAAATTCAACATCACTTCATGTTAAAAAAAATCTCTCAATAAACTAGGTATTGAAGGAACATACCTCAAAATAATTAGTCATCTATGACAAACCTACAATCAACAGCATACTGAATGGGCAAAAGTTGGAAGCATTCCCCTTAAAAACCAGCACAAGACAAGGATGCCCTCTCTCACCACTCCTATTCAACATAGTATTGGAAGTCCTGGCCAGAGCAATCAGGGAAGAGAAAGAAATAAAGACCATCCAAATAGGAAGAGAGGAAGTCAAACTATCCCTGTTTGCAGATGATATGATTCTGTATCTAGAAAACCCCATAGTCTTGGTCCAAAACCCCTTAAGCTTATAATAACTTCGGCAAAGTTTCAGGATACAGAGTCAACATACAAAAATCACCAGCATTCCTATACAAAAACAACAGCCTAGCTGAGAACCAAATCAGGAAAGCAATCCCATTCATAATTGCCACAAAAAGAACATAATACCTAGGAATATATACAGCTAACCAGGAAGGTGAAAGAGCTTTTCAATGAGTATTATAAAATACTGCTCTAAAAAATCAGAGATGACACAGACAAATTGAAAATCATTCCATTCTTGTGGATAGAAAGAATCAATATCGTTAAAACGGCCATACTGCCCAAACCAATTTACAGATTCAATGCTATTCCTGCCAAACTACCAATGACATTCTTCACAGAATTAGAAAAAACTATTTTAAAATTCATATGGACCCAAAAACAAGCCCAAATAGCCAAGGCAATCCTAAGCAAAAAGAACAAAGCTGGAGGCACCATGTTACCCAACTTCAAACTATACTACAGTGCTACAGTAACCAAAGCAGCATGGTACTGGTACAAAAACAGTCACATAGACCAATGGAACAGAATAGAGAGCCCAGAAATAAGGACGCAAACCTACAACCATCTGATCTTGGACAAAGCTGACAAAATCAAGAATGGGAAAATAACTCCCTATTCAATGAATGGTGCTGGGATAACTAGCTAGCCATATGAAGAAGATTAAAACTGGACCCCTTCCTCACACCATTTACGAAAATCAACTCAAGATGGATTAAAGACTTAAATGTAAAACCCAAAACTATACAAACCCTGGAAGACAACCTAGGCAATACCATTCTGGACACATGAACTGGGAAAAATTTCATGACAAAGATCCCAAAAGCAATCACAACAAAAGCAAAAATTGACAAATGGGATCTAATTAAACTTAAGAGCTTCTATACAGCAAAAGACAATATCAATAGAGTAAACACATAATCTAAAGAATGGGAGAAAAATTTTGCAAACCATGCATCTGACAAAGTTCTACTATCCAACATCTATAAGGAACTTAAATTTACAAGCAATAAACACAACTCCATTAAAAAGTGGGCAAAGGGACATGAACAGACACTTTTCAAAAGAAGACATACACACAGCCAAAGAACTTTTAAAAAAGCTCAGTATCAC
Organism: Hylobates moloch; assembly: GCF_009828535.3. Taxonomy (NCBI): domain Eukaryota; kingdom Metazoa; phylum Chordata; class Mammalia; order Primates; family Hylobatidae; genus Hylobates; species Hylobates moloch. The sequence continues at coordinate 6,983,805 of NW_026652283.1, read as the reverse complement.
TGATCTTTAGAGAAATGCAAATCAAAGCCACAATGAGATACCATCTCACAGCAGTCAGAATGGCTATTATTAAAAAGTAGGCCAGGCACAGTGGCTCGCATCTGTAATCCCAGCACTTTGGGAAGTCAACACAGACGGATCACTTAAGGTCAGGAGTTTAAGACCAGCCTGGCCCACAAGGTGAAACCCCATCTCTACTTTAAAAAAAAAAAATAGCCAGGTGTGATGGCAAGGCCTGTAATCCCAGCTACTCGGGAGGCTGAGGCAAGAGAGTCACTTGAACCCAGGAGGCGGAGGTTGCAGTGAGCAGAGGTCATGCCACTGCTCTTCAGCCTGGGTGAAAGAGTGAGACTCTGCCTCAAAAAAAAAGTCAAAAAAATAACAGATGCTGGCAAGTTTGCAGAAAAAAGAGAAGGCTTATACACTGTTGGTGGGAGTGTAAATTAGTTCAACTATTGTGGAAAGCAGTGTGGCAATTCTTCAAAGAGCTAAAACAAGAACTACCAGCCAGGCACGGTGGCTCACGCCTGTAATCCCAGCACTTTGGGGAGCCAAGGCAGGTGGATCACCTGAGGTCAGGAGTTTGAGACCAGCCTGGCCAACATGGCAAAACCCCATCTCTACTAAAAATACAAAATTAGCTGGGTGTGGTGATGCGCGCCGGTAATCCCAGCTACTCCGGAGGCTGAGGCAGGAGAATCTCTTAGAACCTGGGAGGCAGAGGTTGCAGTGAGCCGAGATCACACCACTGCACTCCAGCCTGGGCAACAAAGGGAAACTCTGTCTCAAATAAAAGAGAACTACCATTCAACCCAGCAATCTTATTACTGGGTATATGCCCAGAGGAATATAAATAGTTCTACCATAAAGAGACATGCACACATATGTTCATTGCAGCACTATTCACAATAGCAAAGACATGGAATCAACCTAAATTGATGTAGCCATAAAAAAGAATGAAATCATGTCCTTTGCAGGAACATGCATAGAGCTAGAGACCATTATCCTTAGCAAACTAACACAGGAACAGAAAACCAAATACCACATATAAGTGGGAGCTAAATGAAGAGAACACATGGACTCCAAGAGGGGAACAGCAGACACTGGGGCCTACTTGAGGGTAGAGGTGGGAGGAGGGAGAGCAGTAGAAAAAATAACTATTGGGTACTAGGCTTAGTACCTCGGTGCTGAAATAATCTGTACAACAAACCCCTGTGACATAAGTTTACCTACATAACAAACCTGCACATGTACCCTTGAACCTAAACTAAAAGCTTTTTAAAAAATAAACGTGTCCCGGTCGGGCGCAGTGGCTCACGCCTATAATCCCAGCACTTTGGGAGGCCGAGGCAGGTAGATCACAAGGTCAGGAGATCGAGACCATCCTGGCTAACACGGTGAAACCCCATCTCTACTAAAAATAAAATACAAAAAATTAGCCGGCCGTGGTGGCTGGAGCCTGTAGTGCCAGCTACTTGGGAGGCTGAGGCAGAAGAATGGCGTGAACCCAGGAGGCAGAGTTTGCAGTGAGCAGAAATCGCGCCACTCCACTCCAGCCTGGGGAACGGAGCGAGACTCTGTCTGAAAAAAAATAAAAAAATAAAAAATAAAAAATAAACATGTCCCAAAATTATTTGACTCTCCTCCCATTGCGAGGTGGGGTCTATGTCACCTCTTCCCTTGAATGTGGCTTGGGAATTTGTGATCGCTACAACCAATAGAGAACACAGTGGAGTCTGTTTGACTTCCAAAGTTAGATTAGAAAAGGCAATCTTTAGACTTCCTAGCTTGATAGGAGAGGATAGGAGAGGAGAGGAGAGGAGAGGAGAGGAGAGGAGAGGAGAGGGGAGGCTGGCCAGGTGCAGTGGTTCACACCTGTAATCCCAGCACTTTGGGAGGCTGAGGCAGGTGGATCACCTGAGGTCAGGAGTTCAAGACCAGCCTGGCCAACAAGGCAAAACCCTATCTCTACTAAAAATATAAAAAATTAGCTGGGCGTGGTGGTGGGTGCCCGAAATCCCAGCACTTTGGGAGGCCGAGGCGGGCAGATCACGAGGTCAGGAGATAGAAACCATCCTGGCTAACACTGTGAAACCCTGTCTCTACTAAAAATATAAAAAATTAGCCGGGTGTGGTGGTGGTCGCCTGTAGTCCCAGCTACTCTGGAAGCTGAGGCAGGAGAATGGCGTGAACCCAGGAGGTGGAGTTTGCAGTGAGCTGGGACCACGCCACTGCACTCCAGCCTGGGTGACAGAGCGAGACTCTGAAAAAGAAAGAAAGGAAGGAAAGGAAAGGAAGGGGAGAGGAGGGGAAGGAAGGTGGGGGCAATCCTGCATCTGTCCAGTCCTCTTGGGACACTCACCCTTAGAACCCAGATGCCATGCTGTGGGGAAGCCCAGACCATGTCCTGGGGTGCTGGTTGAGCCCCCACTAAGGTTGCAGCTGTCAATTAGCATGAATTCAGCACCAAACATCTGAGTGAAGACCTTTTCAAGATTACTCCAGCCCCTTCTGACTGCAGCTGCAGAAGACACTCTGAGAACCACCTCTCTGAGCCTTGTGAGCACCCAGGACCATGAGAGATAATTCTTCAAAATGAACGTTGTTGTTTTAAGCACTAAATTGTAGGGCAGTTTCATTATTCAGAAATAGATTGGACTGCTTCCTTGTCACACACGTTGCAACTCTTTCTCTAGGAAGAGCTTCAGTATTTTTTGAATTCAGTGTCCAAATTAGAGGACTTAAAGATCACTTTACAGGAAGCTGCATTTCCTGCTGCTATTCCTAGAAAGCTCTACAAGCTGCATTCATATTTCCTTCCCTTTTGAAAATCCTTCCAAGCACCCCACGCTGGCTCAGGGCATCTCTTCACCTTCTGCCTTGTCATAGCTGACTAGTATTCTCAAAATCTCCAGTGGCCTCTGAGCCTCCACTTCCATTCCTGAACGCCCATATTGCAGATGTACCCAGTAGCAGGTGCTGAGTCCCTGGACTAGTCAGGCAGGCTCACTTCAATAACAAATACATCTAAAAACTATTTTGGCTCAAATACAATGGAAGTGTTTGTTTGTTTTTTCCTAATACAGACAGGGTCTCGCTATGTTGCCCAGGCTGGTGTCCAACTCCTGGGCTCCAGCGATGTCCCTGCTCCCGCTTCCCAAAGTGCTGGGATTACAGGCATGAACCACTGTGCCTGCCATGGAAGTGTATTGTTCCCCACACAAAGTGTCCAAAACGGTTCTGAATGGTCAGTGGGGCTCACCCCTCACAGACCCAGGAGGACAGCAAAGGCCCTGCCATCCTCAGCACATTCCTCCCAGGGTCACGGTGAGAAAAGAACATGGACAGTCACACAGTAGGAGGTTTGTATGGGCCAGGCCTACATGTGGCACACATAACTTCTACTCATATTCTCTTGGCTGGAACCCAACCACAGGCCACACCTAACCACAGGATGTGTGCCCAGAAACATGAGAAAAGTAGGATTTGGTGAGCAGCTAGTGGCCTCTTCCACAAACTCCAAGTATAATGCATATTTTTGCATCCTGTGGGTGCACCTGGGGTCCTATTAACGTTTCTCTGGCTCTCTTCTTCCACCCACTTAGGCTCTCCAGCCCCGTGTTCATAAACACGTCTGTCTGTTAGCACCCAGCACCTTCCACACTATACAGTGAGGACCAGAACACCCCAGCAGCGTCATCTCCTGGTGGGAGGCCCCTGCCATTGCACAGAAGCCCACAAGGACTAAAACTGCACAGCAATGTAGAGTGAGGAAAGGAATGGAGAGGAGGAAAACACTTCCTTTTATTTTTTGGTTACTCTTTTTGGGGAGCACCAAGGCAGTGTGCAAGTGTTCCCAATGCCTTTCTGAGTTTTCAGTGACACGATTCCTGCATTTTTTACATATGGCCTGCGGGATCCAGACATGAATTCATCAGGGTTAAGGTGAACATCAAATTAGGGGACATGCACAGGGCAGTAATATAAATTCAATCAGTCAGCCAATACTCATTGAGTATCTACAGTTGGGCCAGGCTCTGTGCTTACCCTATACGGTGCAAACAAAATGGACACAGTCCTCGCCCTCCCAGAGTTACAGTGCAGTGCAGGAGAGCCACACGTCAACTCTGAGCCTGAGATTTTTGTTACTGAGTTGAGCGTATCCTGTCAAGTGCCTTCTTCTCCTTGGGTGAGTTATTTCCCAAGAGGCTCCTCATGCAAATAGATTACTCATAATCCCACCTCACCCCTTCACAAGGGAGAGCAGAGATATACGAATCCCAAGTCGCCACCTTCAGCCTCCCACCACGTAGGTGAAGCCGTCAGAAAGGAAGGCCAGTGAGATAAAACACGTCAAACCAGAGGCTCTAAATTTGTGGCCAGCAAATCTATTTGGTTCGCTTATGTCGTATTGGCCTACACAGCATTTTTATAAAGTGACTTACAATTATATTTTTCTTAATAATTTCAATTTTTATTTTAGATTCAGGGGGTAAACGTGCAGGTTTGTTACATAGGTATACTGAATGATGCTGAGGTTTGGGGACAATTGATCCCATCACCGAGGTAGTGACCATACTACTCAAAAGGTAGTTTTTCAACCCTTGTCTGCCTCCCTCCCATCTCTAGTAGACCCCTGATGTAGTTTGAATATATGTCCCCACCAAATCTCATGTTGAATTGTAATCTCCAATATTGGAAGTGGGGCCTGGTGGGAGGTGTTTGGGTCATGACGGCGAATCCCTCATGAATGTCTTAGCACCATCCCTTTGGTGATGAGTGAGTTCTCTCAAGATCTGGTGTTTTAAAAGTGTGTGGCACCTCCCACTCTAACTCTCTTGCTTCTGCTCTGGTCATGTGACATGCCTGCTCCTGCTTCACCTTCTGCCACAAGTAAAAGCTCCCTAAGGCCTCCCCAGAAGCTGGGCAAATACCAGCACCATGCCTGTGCAGCCTGTAGAGCGATGAGCCAATTAAACCTCTTTTCTTTATAAATTATCCAGTCTCAGGTATTACTTTAGAGCAACGCAAGAATAGCCTAACATGGCCAGGCACGGTGGTTCATGCCTGTAATCCCAGCACTTTGGGAGGCCGAGGCAGGTGAATCACCTAAGGTCAGGGGTTCGAGACCAGCCTGGCCAACATAGTGAAATCCCATCTCTACTAAAAATACAAAAATTAGCCAGGTGTGGTGGCAGGCACCTGTAATCCCAGCCACTCAGGAGGCTGAGGCAGGAGAATCGCTCGAACCCAGGAGGCGAAGGTTGCAGTGAGCCGAGATCATGCCACTGCACTCCAGCCTGGGTGACAGAGTGAGACTCTGTCTCAAAAAAAAAAAAAAAAAAGAATGGCCTAACACATCCCCAGTGTCTATTGTTGCCAACTTTATGTCCATGTTTACTCAATGCTTAGCTCCCACTTATAAGTGAGAATATTTGGTTTTCAGTTTCTGTGTTAATCACTTAGGATAATGGCCTCCAGCTGCATCCACATTGCTGCAAAGGACACGATTTCATTCTTTTTTATGACTGCATAGTATTCCATGGTACATATGTACCACATTTTCTTTATCCAATTCACTGTTGATGGGCACGTAGGTTGATTCCACGTCTTTACTATTGCTATACAGTATAATTAGATGCCAAAACATTAAAAAGAGAAAGTTATACACACACATACCCCTCCATATTTCCATTTTCCTTTGAATAAAACAGAATATCTAGTGTGCAGTTCTACATGGAACATACTCTATAAGGTTTCCATACTCTCCACTACTCCTTATTGTTCCTGACTCTGAGGTCAACAGTTATCATTTATCACTGTGCTTTTTGTAGCAAAAGAGTAAAGGGAATTATGTTTGTGGCCTGCATCTGTCAAAAGTGAAAAACCAAAAACAAGATTAAAAGTTGGAGAGAAGCTGCCAGGCCCGGTGGCGCACGCCTGTAATCCCAGCACTTTGGGAGGCCGAGGCGGGCGGATCAGGAGGTCAAGAGATGGAGACCATCCTGGCTAACACTGTGAAACCCCGTCTCTACTAAAAATACAAAAACTTAGCCAGCTGTGGTGGTGGGCGCTTGTAGTCCCAGCTACTCAGGAGGCTGAGGCAAGAGAATCGCTTGAACCCGGGAGGCGGAGGTTGCAGTGAGCCAGGATCACGCCACTGCACTCCAGCCTGGGTGACAGAGTGAGACTCCATCCCAAAAAAAAAAAAAAAAGTTGGAGAGAAACTATATCTTTATGGAAATAAAGAATGTTCCTACAAGATTGTTATGAAAAAAGCTTCTACTGAAGACACCATATGAAAAAATCAATGACTCTGCCAAGGTCAATAGTGAGAAGAAAAAATAAATGATATTTCACTTCACTTAATCACATTATCTGCCTGGCCTCTGTAGACCCCAAAGTAGAGTAGGGGCTTGTTATAGAATAGGGGTGGGGTGGGTGGGGAGAGGGGCCAGTGAGAGAGTCCTGGGGAATAGCAGAATTTACAGGCAGGTGGAGGAGCTGGAAAAGGAGCCTGAGAAACAGCACAGCAGTAGGAGAAAAATCAAGAGCAAGTCACACCAGCAAAGCTGAAAAAGACAGAGATTAAGGATAAGCACCTCCCATAAAAGATGGTACAGTAAAGGCATGTTTACTCATTCCTTTCCTGAATACACCAAAATTAACAGTAAAATGAGTAGTAGAAAAGAAGATTTTAGCTGCAATGAAAATAGAAAATGGCTACAGCCCAGATAATTGACCATAAGAAATATCTGCCAAGTATAATGAAAATTGGAACCAAAACAAGGAAGGTCACCTGGAGCAGATCCCTTAAAATTCTTGAAGGAATTAAGAATCCTTTACTAGCACAGTGAAAACTAGGGGCTTGGGAGGGTCATGGAAGAAGCAGAGAACACCCCTCAACAAGACCCCCGTGTGCACAGCAGCGGGGAGACAGGGCTGATGACAGGCCAGTGTGGATGCCTCCTTTATTTTCCCCATTCCAGAGATGAGAAAATTGCCTGGAGGGAGGCAAAGGGAGGAGGATGGGCCCACACACCAATTTTATCGCTGTTGAGTCAGTTAACTACAAGTAATTAAACCGCAAATATCTAAATGAAATCTACCTGTAAGCCCTGATAGCCACAGGGAGCTGAGGTGCTTTTCCAAAAGTGGCGTGGAGGAAGGGGATGCAAAAAAGAGGGAGAGAGAAGTAATCGAGCAGAGGAGATGTCAACTTGGTTCTTGGTTAGATACAACATGATGGAGTCAGAACTGCCAATTCCCTCTAAAAAAAATCCCCTATCCCTTCCCTCAAATTATTTGACAGCTAAGTTGCAAAATAAGCAAACAAATCTGAATTAATACATATGAACAAAAACCACTCCCCAATGAAAAGGGAAAAATAATAGCAAACAAAAGACAGATGATCAAAAAACACTTCAGAAAAAGTTACCCCAGTATTCTCTGTAGAATTCAAATAAATTATGTAGCTGTCCCTTCGTAAAGGACGGGGAGCAGAACTCCCCATTCCTTAAGCATGGGCTGCTTATAGTGACTTCCTTCCTAAGAGTGCAGTATGGAAGGGATGGGGAGCAAATTTACAGTGGGGAAATCCGATAAACACTACCTCGGGCAGGTGATCAAAGTCAGCATCAACAGTCATAAATTATGCTAATATGGCTAGCTGTGGTGGCTCACACCTGTAATCCCAACACTTTGGGAGGCCGAGGAGGGCGGATCACCAGGTCAGGAGTTGGAGACCAGCCTGGCCGACATGGTGAAACCCTGTCTCTACTAAAAAAAAAAATACAAAAAAAATTAGCTGGGTGTGGTGGCAGGCGCCTGTAATCCCAGCTACTCAGGAGCCTGAGGCAGGAGAATTGTTTGAACCCAGGAGATGGGGGTTTCAGTGAGCCAAGATCGCGCCATTGCACTCCAGCCTGGGCAACAGGGCGAGACTCCATTTCAAAAAATAAAAATTAAAAAAAAAATAAATCATGGTAATACAATGAGACAAGAATGGCACTTACCTCTGAGATCTTCCTCCCCAAAAGCCATAATCCCTGTCTAATCATGAGAAAAACATCTGACAAGTTCCAGTAAGGGGCATCCTACAATACTCTTTCCCAGTACTCCTCAAAACTTCGACGTCATCAAAATCAAGGAACGTCTGAGAAAGTGTAACAGCCAACAGGAGCCTAGGAGCCATGAAAACTAAACGTAATGTGGTATTCTGGAGGAGGCCGTGGAACAGGAAAATGACATTAGGTAAAAACAAAGGGAATCTGCATAAATTACGGACTGCAGTTAATAGTAACGTATCAACATCGCTTCCATGATTGTAACAAATGTTCCACCCTAATGAAGACATTAATAATGGGGAAACTGTGTAGGAGCTATATGGGAATTCTCTGTACTATACGCTCAATTTTTCTGTAAATCTAAAACTGTCCTATAAAAATAAAGTCTATTTTTAGAAAGTTATTCCAGCAAGCAGAAGAAAGATGTCAGACATATTTTTTCTATACTCACAAAAGTTAAAGAAAGCATGGACTTTTTCAAAAAAAGATACAAGGGAAAATAACAGATGCATATTTTTAAAAAGAGAGAAAAAAGTGATGTGGTAGAACTTAACTGAGAAATTGGAAATAACAGGAAAGCCACCACAAAAATGAAAAGTTCATTATAGAAACAGCAAGAAGTCAAACACATACTATGAAACATAGATAGTACATGGAGGCTGGTCTTGAAAAAAAATCACCCAAAACAAAATGGAAAAGTGCAAAGGAATAAAAGTGATTGCAGAGACGCGGATGAAAATGGATCAAGAAGATACAACAGATACATGACTGGTGTTTTGAAAAAAGAATATAACAACTGGAATGGGAAAGTATTCAAAGATATGGTTGAGTACGGGCACGGTGGCTCACGCCTGTAATCCCAGCTCTTTGGGAGGCCAAAGCAGGCAGATCACCTAGGTCAACAGTTCAAGATCAGCCTGGCCAACATGGTGAAACCCCATCTCTACTAAAAATACAAAAATTAGCCAGGTGTGGTGGCACACACCTGTAATCCAAGCTACTCCAGAGGCTGAGACAGGAAAATCGCTTGAACCTGGGAGGCGGAGGTTGCAGTGAGCCGAGATCACGCCACTGCACTCCAGCCTGCACAACAGAATAAGACTCTGTCACAAAGAAAAGTATATATATATTTTTATATATTTATATATTTATATATTTTTATATATTTATTTTTATATATTTTATATATTTTATATAATTATATTTAATTTTTATATATTATATATTTAATATATTAATATATATTTATATATAGTTATATATTTATATATTTATAGTTATATATTAATACATATTAATATATAAATATATATTTATACATATTAATATATAAATATATATTTATATATTATATATAGTTATATATTATATATAATATATAAATATATAGATATATATTTATATATAGTTATATATTTATATATTTATATTTTTTTATATATGGTTGAAGAAAATTTCTGTCAAATAAATGAACTGAAATCTTTAGATAAAAGGGCACTCTTACAGGAAAATAATGACAAAGAACCATTAACACTGAAGCCAATCCTGGAGATCCTAAATAACAAGGATAATGTAAAGAATATGGGACAGTGGTTTCCTTCCCCAAGAGTGTGCAGAGGCTCGGGTGCCAAGGCCTATTTCTCTTCAGCCCCAGTTCACCCCACGGACCGAGGCAGGCCTCGCCATCAGGACCCAGTGGCCATGTCCTGATGCGAGCTGCGATGGTCATTGTCCTCCAGAACAGGGATGGAGAAAATATCAGCCCAGGAAGCAGCAGGATCACCAAGGGTCCAATTTCGGTTTTTGGAGACCCAGTCTGAGAGTCTGACTCCAAAGCCTCACTTTGTGCAGGACACCGACATGGAACAGGGACTCACTAGGGTTCCACCTCTTCCCCAGGTGCCCGCTCTTCCCCATGAGGGAAGCCCAGGAGATCAGGCAGCTGCGCTCCTGACAGCCAGGTACCAGCAGTTTGTGACATCTGAGGACGTGGCTGTGCACCTTACTCAAGAGGAATGGAGATACCTGGACCTTGTTCAGAGGGACCTCTACAGAGATGTGAGGTTAGAGAATTATGGGAATGTGGTCCCACCGGGCATACTTCTCCCCCTTCCCTCCACCAGATTCATAGTGTGAGTTTTTGCCCGGCCCTGAGTCATACCCAGGCAAGTGCTTTCCCTGGAGAAACTTGCAGTCCTTACAGCAGGAATCTCCAAGAGATGGCCCAAGTATTACCTGCTCAGAAACTCCTTTTCCATGATTGTGAGATATTAAACTTAACTGATGCAATAGATGCCCCCCAGGATGCCACCACTATGTAAAATCGCAGCTCCTCGAATTACCTTTGTTAAATTTCTAGTATCAGAGTCCAAAGAAGCCCTCTGCTGCAACCAGATGCACTTTGAACTCTGTTTATTCAGAAACCATGGTTGGTGGTCATCTTCTACTTGTGTTCTGAGAAACCACAAAATTCAACTTCAGCTCTTCAGTTATGATCTTGTCATATTATTTTAGAATGTGAAACATATGCCGTGTGCCCCTCCTTTTATGTAGTGAATACAACCTGCCCCTTATGGTGGCTAACTCCCTGTGACCCCTGGGCTTTCCTCATGTTTAACATTCTGGTTTTCTCCTTCCTGAAGTCCCTGTGGCCCTCTTCAGAGTCCTACCCTCCTCCCCTTTATTCTTTGTAGTTCTGTACAGATTGATGCACTTATATTGCCTTTTCTGATTAAATGTTCCTTAGTCTTTCCCTGATGGAGGGGAGAAGGGAGGACAAAGAAGTTAAATTTTATTTTGGGGCATCAAAACAAATGTCTACTTAATAACTTTGTAAAGTGATATATATAATTGTAAAGTACTATTAATTTTACCTAATAATTACAGAGTGTTCAACAGTTAAAAAAAAAAAAAAAAAAAGAATGCTGGCCAGGTGCAGTGGCTCACGCCTGTAATCCCAGCACTTTGGGAGGCTGAGGCAGGAGGATGGGTTGAGACCAGGAGTTCAAGACCAACCTGGGCAACATAATGAGACACTGTCTCTATAAAGAAAAAAAAGAAGAAGAAGAAGAATGCTATAGAAAACCAAGCAGAGAAGCCGGGCGCGGTGGCTCACGCCTGTAATCCCAGCACTTTGGGAGGCCGAGGCGGGCAGATCACAAGGTTAGGAGATCGAGACCATCCTGGCTAACACGGTGAAACCCCGTCTCTACTAAAAATACAAAAAATTAGCCGGGCATGGTGGCGGATGCCTGTAGTCCCAGCTACTCGGGAGACTGAGGCAGGAGAATGATGTGAACCTGGGAGGCAGAGCTTGCAGTGAGCCGAGATCATGCCACTGCACTGCAGCCTGGGCAACAAGAGCGAAACTCCGTCTAAAAAAGAAAGAAAGAAAGAAAGAAAAAGCAAAGAAAAGAAAAGGTAGGAGAAAATCTTTGGGACCTGGGAGTCATTGAGGAATTCTTAACCATGACACCAAAAGCAGATCCTTAAAAAGAAAAAAAAAATTGATAAATCAGACTTCACCAAATTTGAAAAGAAAAAAACCTTTTCTCTGCAAAACCCCCCTTAAGAGGATGTAAAAGATAAGCTATGGACTGGGATAAAATATTTACAAACCACACACATACAAAAGCCTTGCATCTAGAACATATAAGAACAAGTTGCAGCTGGGAGCAAGACTAAGAGGATGAGCAATGGCAGACTTGCTGGCTGCAACAATGCTCCACGAGTGAGTGGCTGCTGCACGCTGGCCCCACACATCCAAGGCAGCTCTCGTGGCCTCCAGCTGACAGTGCCACCTGGGATCAACCCGAGGCCAGAAGGCTCGGCCCTATGCTGGAGACTCATCCTGGGCACCTCCCATGTTCCTTGTGGGAACATCTGCTTCTGCAGAAGGCGGAAAAGGTTGAGGCAGGAAGCAGTGCCGACGGAATTTAGAAAAAAGGAACCGAGAGAGTGCAGGGAAGGGAGGGAAGGAGCCCCCTGCACGGCAAGGTGGTGGCCAAGCGCTCCAGGGAAGAGGACCTGGGCTCTACCCAGTCCTAGAGCGTCAGATGGTGACACTCTACCTCACTGATGCTAAGGCACACTCTCTCATTTTATCATTTCTAACGTCAGGGTGTGCCTTATAATCAACAGGCCACAAAGAAGGTCATAAGCCACACTCACAAGAACTAGGAAGTTAATTGTAGAATATTCCTTGTCCTTGATCATTGTGGCACACAGGATCAGACTCACCCTGCAAACACAATCACCAGGGAAGGCGCATCTCCAAGGGGAAAACCAACCTTTCCCACCACTCCCCGCCCCCAGAGAAAGCCCAAATGCAAACAGACTCAGGCCAGCTGGGCCTCTCTGCAGCTCCTGACCAGCAGCTCTGGATCCCTCGGTGGGGTGCAGCTGCCCTTCCTGACTGCCACTCAGAATAACCAAGAAAGCCTGCCGACCCGCCTGAACATGGCAGGGGAAGGGCGGTTCTGTCTGTGTAAGACACGCTGCTGCATCGCAGAAGCCTCGGCAGGGCGCTGGGCTGCAGAGCACTATGCACAACTAGGGCACCTCCCTCCCTCCCCTGCCAACACACACACACACACACACACACACACACACACACACACACGGCGCACATGGCCACAAAGGCATAGCCCCAGGCCAGGAGCACACAACTGCCCTCAAATACCCTCACCAGCCTCGAAGGGGAGGCCACGTTCACGTGACTTCAAACATCAACACTAGACTAGGATGCAACGAGGAAGCTGAGTCAGGGCCACACACCTCCTACGCCCCCATCTGTGTCCTCCCCAAACCCAGTCAACGGAGTCTGCACAGGGGCCGGCCGGGACCTTTGGGTACACAGCTGCAACCTCCGGAGGGCGTTTACACCGTGAGCTACGAGTACTTCTTGGGGTTCAGCTGGAAGGTGGCTCCCTCTGACCATCTCCCCAGGACACACACGAGCTTTCTGCCATTCTCTGTGACGGGGCAGGCCTGCCTGGCACGGGAAGTCTCTGCAGATAAGGCCGTCTGCAGTGACCAGAGAGGTCAGTGGCATAGAGGAAGCTAACCTCCAGCACTCCCCAGCCACAGAGCAAGGGGCTCGTTTCAAACTGATTTCTTACCCTTCTTAGTGCCTCAAACTAGATCCTGTTCAGACACGTTATAATAAAGTTAGTTGGCCAGGCGTGGTGGCTCACGCTTGTAATCCCAGCACTTTGGGAGGCCAAGGCGGGTGGATCACGAGGTTAGGAGATCGAGACTACGGTGAAACCCCGTCTCTACTAAAAATACAAAAAATTAGCCGGGCGTGGTGGCGGGCGCCTGTAGTCCCAGCTACTCAGAGAGGCCGAGGCAGGAGAATGGCGTGAACCCGGGAGGCGGAGCTTGCAGTGAGCCAAGATTGCGCCACTGCACTCCAGCCTGGGCGACAAAGCAAGACTCCGTCTCAAAAAAAAAAAAAAAAAGTAAGAATTTATTTTGGGGCCAAAATTTTTTTAATCCATGCATAGTTTTTTTCATAATACGCATTTGTCATACACTTTTTAAGACTCTCTCGTATATGTCGGACTCTAGTCTGAGTCTGAAAGCCTTAGAACCAGGAGATCCAATGGTATAAGTTTTATTCTGACTCTGTGAGTCCAAAACCAGAAGAATGATGTCTTAGCTCAAAGACAGAGAGTGTAAATTTTCCCTTACTTGGCCTTTTACTCTAGTCAGCCCTTCAATGGATTGGATGAGCCCCACTCACCCTGGGGAGGACAATCAGCATTACTTAGTTTACCAATTCAAATGCTAATCTCATCCAGAAACATCTTCACAGGTATATCCAGAATAATGTTTAACCAAATATTTTGGCATTCCATGGCCCAGTGAAGTTGGCACATAAAATTAACTGTCACAAGTCCACCCCTTGTCAACTTGACACCCAAATGTATCTTCTGAAACCATTCTTATTCTCCAAATAAAAACAATGACAAGGTCATAATTCCACCCAAAATGATACAATCATTCTATGTACAACTGAAAATGCACTACCTCTTCCCCAGAAGGGAAGGCAAAGTCCTTAAATGATGCTTGTTCTTTTCCTCGATATCTCATAACTTAAATACTATGATGTAAAATTTAAAATAGTTAAATACTATGATATAGAGTCAATATATTTTATGTTACAAGACAGGAAATAAGAGAGGAAAGAAAACAAGGATATTTTATATATATTCATTACAAAACAAGGAGAGTACATCTGAGACCAGCCTGGGCAAAATGGTGATACCCCATTTCTATTAATAACAATTAATTTAAAAATAAAAATAAATTTTAAAAAAACAAGAATTATTTATGATAATTACAGCCTCCATTTCTGTAAGTGATCATGTGGTCATAGCTGATATTTATAACTACCTTTTTCCACTACCCATTCTGTATGTCCTTTGCCTTCAGCAAGCACCTCACTCAGCTGGCTGTGGTTCTTTATCTGGTAGAGTGAACCAAACCTTCATTCCTGCAGGGACTGGGCCATTAGTAGTCCTGGATTGGGCTGTTGTAGTTTTCCATTGACATTAATCACAGGCATGACAATACTAAGAGATGCTCTCAGGGGTCTCCTGTATTCCAGGCATATTCCTCCTTACCTTCATTGTGAAATAGCAGTCCAATTTCCCCTTGGTAGACAGGATCAATCACCAACCAGCACAGTAATTCCCTTCTTTGCCTGTTGATTCAGAGGTATAAGGAGTCTGAAGTGACTGGGTGGCAGCCTTAAGATCCAGTTCAATTGAATCATTGCTGCCTCTTGGTGGGAGAATTGTTCCCATTGGAACTAAGACCAGTAGACCAGCATAGCATAAGGTTTCAGAAACAGGAAGCAAAAATTTTGCTAGTGGGTCAATAGAGATAATAGTGAGTGGTGCCACTCCCTTTTCCACCCCTTGATTCCTGGACCAGTGAATCTTGGCTATGGGAGAAACAGCACCATATGATGGATGCCGATTCAGAGCACATTTAGCCTCCTGGAGAACATATTGCTGCAGCCCTGCAACATATTGCCATCTAGCTGGTGCTGTAACTGCATCTTCAAATAATCCTATCATCTTATCAAGCCCATTGGTTCATGAAACATGGTAAGACCAGTGAATTCCACGAGGATGGGCTCACTGCTACACTTCTTTTGCTGAGAAGTGAGTTCCTAAATCAGAAGCAATGCTGAGTGGAATATCGTGACAATGGATAAAGCATTCTATAATTCCACAAATGGTAATTTTGGCAGAAGCAATGTATGTAAGGATGGAAAGTTGTTATCCAGAGTAAATTTCTGTTCCAATGAGAACAAAATACTGCTTCTTCAAAGATGAAAATAGTCCAATGTAATCAATCTGCCATCAGGTAGCTGGCTAATCATGCTGGGGAATGAGGCCATATCAGGGACTCTGTGTTGGTCTCTGCTGCTGGCAGATAGGGCATTCAGCAGTGGCTGTAGCCAGGGCAGCCTTGGTGAATGGAAGTCCATGTTACTAAGCCCATGCATAATGTCCATCGTGGCCACCATGGCCACTTTATTCATGAGCCCATTGGGCAATGGCAGGGGTTCCTAGAGAATGAGGCTAACTGGTATCTACAGAATGGGTTATCCAATCAATTTATTATTTTAATAAATAACTTCTGAGATCACCCTCTAGTAAGCATTCACATGGGACACAAATATCTTCATTATTTTCCCATTCAAGAGGTCTATCCAGGCTGGGCGCGGTGGCTCACGCTTGTAATCCCAGCACTTTGGGAGGCCGAGGCGGGCGGATCACGAGGTCAGGAGATCGAGACCACAGTGAAACCCTGTCTCTACTAAAAATACAAAAAAAAATTAGCCGGGCGTGGTGGCGGGCGCCTGTAGTCCCAGCTACTCGGAGAGGCTGAGGCAGGAGAATGGCGTGAACCCGGGAGGCGGAGCTTGCAGTGAGCCGAGATCGGGCCACTGCACTCCAGCCTGGGTGACAGAGCAAGACTCTGTCTCAAAAAAAAAAAAAAAAAAGAGGTCTATCCACATACCTCTTCCCCAAATTTCCTTGTCACCAATTATCCAGTCATGTTCCTTCCACGTCCCTGATCATCCATCCAAACCATTGACCACAGAACATGAATCAGAATATACTTGCACATCTGGCGTCTATCTTTTCAAGAAAAGTGAACGGGCTTAAACTGCTTAAATTTCTGCCCACTGGGCCACGTGCATGGTGCAAGCCTGTAATCCCAGCAACTCAGAATGGTGAGGCAGAGGATTGCTTGAGCCCAGGAGCTCAAGACCACCCTAGGAACATAGCTGACACTGCCCCTATAAATTTTATAAAAGTAACCAAGGAAGAAGATGGGGAATAAATGAAAATTAACCCAGCTTGCAGCACACTCAGCATTAATCAATAGGTCAGCCTGCTCCCTGACCTACTTCTTCATGTTTGTTTGGTGCCTATTGTCTTAAAATCATGTAGACCTTAAATTATTCCCCTAAACTATCCTATAGATAACACCTACATACTATGAAACATTAAGATTTCCCTTTGAGCTGGGTGAGGCGGTTTGTGCCTGTCATCCTAGCACTTTGGGAGGCTGAGGTGGAAGGATTGCTCGAGCCCAGGACTTTGAGACCAGCCTGAGCAATATAGTGAGACCTTGTCTCTAAAAAAAAAAAAATTCCCTTTGAGATAGTCCTTCAGGTCCTGCATTCTGAGGAAACTACTCAGCTGAAAACCCCACGGACACCAGCTGATCTGAAAGATTCCACTGACTAACCTGGTCTGAAGGACCCCACTGACTCAACTGGTCTGAAGAATGCCATTCATTTAGCTGATCTAAAGGACCCACTGACTCCACTGGATCTGAAGGACCCTACTGATACCAGCTGATCTGAAGGACCCCACTGACACCAGCTGATCCGAAAGATCCCACCGACTAAGCTAGTCTGAAGGGCCCCACTGACTCAGCTGATCTGAAGAACCCCACTGACTTAGCTGATCTGAAAGACCCAATTGATACCAGCTGATCTGAAGGACTCCACTGACTTCAGCTGATCTGAAGAACCCCACTGACACCAGCTGATTGGAAAGATCCCACTGACTCAGCTAGTCTGAAAGATCCCACTGACTCAGCTGATTTGAAGGACTCCACTGACTCCAGCTGATCTGAAGGACCCCACTGACTTGACTGGTCTAATAGACCCCAGTAACTGAGCTGGTCTGAAGGACACAACTGACAGCAGCTGATCTGAAGGACCCCAGCTGGTCTGACTCAGCTGGTCTGAAAGACCCAATTGATACCAGCTGGTCTAAAGGACCCCACTGACACCAGCTGGTCTGAAGGACCCCATGAGGCGCTGACTCAGCAAAGAATGCAGTTTCCACGTCCTGATTATTTTATCTCTCTTGTGCTGCCCAATCAACGATCCCAGTTCTCCAGCCTCTCATCCTCCACAATCCCCTTAAAAACCCCAGCTCAGAACTCCTAGAGGACATGAATTTGAGGATCTCCTCCCAGCTCCGCATCCGGCTGCCCATGATAATTAAATGTTTTCTCTTCTGCATCCCTGCTGTCTCAGTGTAATTGGTCTATTACCATATGCAGGAGGCATATGAATCTGTTGGTAATGTAACAAAGTGAGATCCCATCTCTTTTTATTTCTTTTTTAGATTTTGTTAAACCATAGCATTTATTGACACATAATAATAGTGACAATAATAGTGAAAAATCATTGAAATTCTTAAGATAAACTGGTTGCTGCAATAGCTGTTGTCTTGGGCTTACATGATGTTCCTCCACAGAATCCATGCTTGAATCTGTGGTATACAATTTTTAGGTGCTTCATTCAATCAGTCCCGGTGGTATTTTGTCTTTTAGCCTTTGCACTCCAGTTACACTTTCTCTTGCACTTGGCAGGGTAGTCATATTTGTCACAGGCAGACTTCTGAAGGTGCTAGGCCTTAGAGGCACAGCAGTGGCACAACATGTGTGTCCTATTGCAATGCTTTCAAAACAATGACGTTCCCTTCATCATCCCACGTCTGCAGGCTAGACCAAAGACTGGAGACCTTGTCTCTTTTTTTTTTTTTTTTGAGACAGAGTTTCACTCTTGTTCCCCAGGCTGGAGTGCACTGGTGCGATCTCGGCTCACCAAAACCTCCGCCTCCCAGGTTCAAGCGATTCTCCTGCCTCAGTCTCTCGAGTAGCTGGGATTACTGGCATGTGCCACCACACCCGGCTAATTTTGTATTTTTAGTAGAGATGGGGTTTCTCCATGTTGGTCACGCTAGTCTCTAACTCCCAACCTCAGGTGATCCACCCACCTCAGCCTCCCAAAATGTTGGGATTACAGGCGTGAGCCACCACGCCCAGCCTGCCACTTCTTCATGTAACTTACTTGTGCCTTCATAGCCTGCTCAGCCCAACTGAAGTATATACCACTTCCATTTGATGATGGAGTTCTGCTGTGTATGCCCAACTTTATGGCTTGGTGGGTCAGGCAACACTCAGCTCATGATGGGCAGCTCAGGTTGCATAGTAACTTGGCAGCCCATGGTTAGTGTTCAGTCTCTATGGAGACTCAGTAACAGGCTGAGAGCTGTTTCTTTTTCTTTTTTTTTTTCCTGCAGTTTAAATTCAATAAGAAGCCGGGTGCGGTGGCTCACGCCTGTAATCCCAGCACTTTGGGAGGCCGAGGTGGGCGGATCACGAGGTCAGGAGATCAAGATCATCCTGGCTAACACGGTGAAACCTCGTCTCTACTGAAAATACAAAAAAAAAAAATTAGCTGGATGTGGTGTTGGGCGCCTGTAGTCCCAGCTACTCCGGAGGCTGAGGCAGGAGTGGCATGAACCTGAGAGGCAGAGCTTGCAGTGAGCCGAGATCGCACCACTGCACTCCAGCCTAGGTGACAGAGCGAGACTCTGTCTCAAAATAAATAAAATAAAATAAAATAAAATAAATAAATTCAGTAAGAGTTGTGTCTTAAAAGCAGAGTAGGCTGGGTGCGGTGGCTCATGCCTGCAATCCCAGCACTTTGGATGCATGAAGCAGGTGGATAATTTGAGCCCAGCAGTTCAAGACCAGCCTGGGCAACATGGCAAAACCCCACCTCTACTAAAAAAAAAAGAAAAAAAAAAAATTAACTGAGCATGATGGTGCACGCCTGTAGTCCCAGCTCCTTGGTGGCGGGCTGAGGCAGGAGGATCACCTATACCTTGGGAGGTCGAGGCTGCAGTGAACCACGATCACGCCACTGCACTCTAGCCTGGGTGACAGAGTGAGACTCTGTCTCAAAAAAAAAAAAAAAAAAAAAGAAGCAGAGTAATTATCCACCAAGGCTGGCAGGGCTTTGCTCCAAATCCTAAGGACTTGCATTGAGATTCACCTATAGGGGCCTGCCAAAGGCTGCAAACAATATCCCTTTCCCCACTGACACTTCAAGCATCACTGGGGCTGCTAGATCACATGGTCCAAGTGATAGAGCAGCTTGCACAGCAGCCTGGACCTGTTGCAAAGCCTTCTCTTGTTCTGGGCCCCTCTAAAAGCTAGCAGCTTTTTGGGTCACTCAGTAAATGGGCTGGAGTGACACACCCAAATGAGGAATATGTTACCTCCAAGATCCAAAGAAGATCACTAGGTGTTGTGCCTCTTTTGGTTGTAGGAGGGGCCAGATGCAACAACTTATCCTTCACTATAGAAGGGATATCTCAACATGACCCACACCATTGGACCCCTACAAATTTCACTAAAGTAGAGATCCTTAAATTTTTGTCAGATTTATTTCCCACTCTCTGATACACAAATTTCTTATGAATAAGTCTAGAATAGACTGGGCGCAGTGGCTCACGCCTGTAATCCCAGCACTTTGGGAGGCCGAGGTGGGCAGACCACAAGGTCAGGAGTTCAAGATCAGGCTGGCCAATATGGTGAAACCTCGTCTCTACTAAAAATACAAAAATTAGCCGGGCATGGTGGCAGGTGCCTGTAGTCCCAGTTACTCAGGAGGCTGAGGCAGAAGAATCGCTTGAACCCGGGAGCAGAGGTTGCAGTGAGCCAAGATCGCACCACTGCACTCCAGCCTGGGCGACAAAGCGAGACTCCATCTCAAAAAAAAAAAAAAAAGTCTAGAATAGTTGCCACTTCTTGTTCACTAGGTCTGATCAGCATAATGTCATCAGTGTAATGGTGATTGCAATCGGCAATCAATGTGATACTTGTGGAAGGGAAAGGCAATCAAGATCCCAGAAAACTAAATCATGACATAGAGCTGGGGAGCTGGACAGGCGTGGTGGCTTCTGCCCCAATCCTAGCAGTTTGGGAGTCTGAGCCAGGAGGATCACTTGAGCCCAGGAGTTCAAGACCAGACTGGGCAATATAATGAGACCCCATCTCAACAAAAATAAAAATTAGCCAGGTGTGGTGGTGCATGGTAGTGTGTGCCTACCGTCCCAGTTACCCAAGAGGCTGAGGTGGGAGGATCACTTGAGCCCAGGAGGTCAAGACTACAGTGAACCATGATTGTATCACTCCAGTCATGGAGAACCATGATTGTACTCCGGCCTGAGTGACAGAGCAAGACCCTGTCTCAAAAAAAAAAAAAAAAAAATGAGCTGGAGAGTCGATATACCTCTAAGGTAAGACAGTGAAGGTTTATTTCTGGCTTTGCTGGCTGAACTCAAACTGCTTCCAGTAATTTTTGCTAACAAATATCAAGAAAAAAAGCGGCCAGGCATGGTGGTTCACACCTGTAATCCCAGCATTTTGGGAGGCCGAGGCGAGCGGATCACCTGAGGTCAGGGGTTCGAGACCAGCCTGACCAATATGGAGGAACCCTGTCTCTACTAAAAATACAAAATTAGCCAGGCATGGTGGCACATGCCTGTAATTCCAGCTACTCAGGAGGCTGAGACAGGAAAATCACTTGAACTTGTGAGGCAGAGGTTGCAGTGAGCCGAGATGTGCCATTGCACTCCATCCTGGGCAACAAGAGAGAAACGCTATCTCAAAAACAAAAAAAAAGACACCAAGTCCAGAAATTAATGCTATTCAACTCCTCAGGCCCAGAGGCTATTGCAGAAGAGGTGAGCACATGAGAATGTAAGGGCTGCTTTTGAAAGATAAAATAAGTTCAGTTTCTCTATAAATTAATCATTAATGTCAAAGGCACATTGATGCAAGACCAGCATATGGGCCCCTGTGTCAGATTAACAAGGTTTTCTTGAAGCATTAACTGACTCCTCAATAAAGGTTATAAAGGTTATAAAAAGCTTATGGAAGTTACATTTTATGGTCAAGATTAAAATTTTATAGATTGTTTATAAAATTTTGAAAAACAAATTTAATTTGCTTCATGCTGTTTTTATTAAGGCTTATTGTTCAGAAAATTGCCTCCCCTCTCAAAGAATGAAGGTTTTTAACTTTTTTTTGTTTTGAAATCCTTCAGTTATCACTTTGGTTAAATGAATGACTTATTTTACAACGAACCCCGGGGGGGTGGAGCCTGCAGTGAGCCGAGATCGCGCCACTGCACTCCAGCC
>NW_026652283.1:6880991-6962098 GCF_009828535.3 Hylobates moloch | reverse complement strand
AAAAAAAAAAAAAAAAAAAAAAAAAAAAATGATACAAGAAGCATTGTCAAATATAAAATGGTGTTTGGTTTTCTTTGGACTGTATTTGTATAAATATGATATTGGTATGTGTTCCAAAATTATGGGAAACTCCTGTAATTCTGATATGACTTGGTGTACATTATCAGTAATAATCAAAATTGTTATGTTAAAATTATTGTGTACCACAGAAGTAACAAATTTCCTTGTCAATACGTCTTTGACTATGGCTGCCCTAAAACTTTTTGTCATCCAGGGACAATTGCTGTAATGTTTTGATGGTCTTCAGAAGGTGGTTTTATAATCAGCTATAAAACTCTAACAGGTGCTCTTGAATGCAGGATTTTTATAACTTTGGAGATTGTGACATTGGAATAGAGGAAAAACTTTTGGGACTAATGGGGAGCTAAAATGTTCATGAATATCAAGCAGAACAGGAATTAACTGCATGGACCGAACTAATCTTTTTGGCTTTTTGTTTAAAACATTGCTGAGGCTGGGGGCCGGTGGCTCACGCCTGTAATCCCAGCACTTTGGGAGGCCGACGCGGGTGGATCATGAGGTCAGGAGATCGAGACCATCCTGGCTAACACAGTGAAACCCCCGTCTCTACTAAAAATACAGAAAATCAGCCAGATGTGGTGGCGGGCGCCTGTAGTCTCAGCTACTCGGGAGGCTGAGGCAGGAGGATGGCGTGAACCCGGGAGGCGGAGCTTGCAGTGAGCCGGGATCGCGCCACTGCACTCCAGCCCGGGCAACAGAGCAAGACTCCATCTCAAAAAATAAATAAATAAACAAATAAATAAATAAAACATTGCTGATCCTGGCCAGGCATGGTGGCTCATGCCCATAATCCCAGCACTTCAGGAGGCTGAGGCAGGTGGATCACCTGAGGTCAGGAGTTTAAGACCAGCCTGGCCAACATGGTGAAACCCTATCTCTACTGAAAATGCAAAAATTAGCCAGGCGTGGTGGCAGGTGCCTGTAATCCCAGCTACTTGGGAGGCTGAGGCAGGAGAATTGCTTGAACCCAGGAGGCGAAGGTTGCAGTGAGCCGAGATTGCGCCACTGCACTCCAGCCTGGGTGACAGAGTGAGACCCTGTCTCAAAAAAAAAAAAAAGAAAGAAAAGGGGGTAAATGTGAAAGGAAAATCCTAGGGCCCCAAAATTACTAAGCTAATGAGAAATGTTGGGCCGGGCGCGGTGGCTCACGCCTGTAATCCCAGCACTTTGGGAGGCCGAGGGGGCAGATCACGAGGTCAGGAGATCAAGACCATCCTGGCTAACACAGTGAAACCCCGTCTCTACTAAAAATACAAAAAAATTAGCCAGGCGTGGTGGCGGGCGCCCGTAATCCCAGCTACTCGGGAGGCTGAGGCAGGAGAATGGCGTGAACCCAGGAGGTGGAGCTTGCAGTGAGCCGAGATCACGCCACTGTGCTCCAGCCTGGGCGACAGAACAAGACTCCATCTCAAAAAAAAAAAAAAGAGAAATGTCAAGTTGGAAACTGCTCAGGGCAAACCTGCCTCCCATTCTATTCAAAGTCATTCCTCTGCTCATGCAGATAGGTGCATATCTGATTGCCTCTTTTGGAAAGGCTTACCGTAAACTCAAAAGAATGCAACCCTTTGTCTCTTACCTATCTGTGACCTGGAAGCCCTCTCCCTTTGAGCTAGCCCCATGTTTCTGGACAGAACCAATGTACTTCTTATATTGGTTCTCAAGTCTCCCTAAGATGTATAAAACCAAGCTGTGCCTCGACCACGTTGGGCACATGTCATCAGGACTTCCTGAGGCTGTGTCATGGGTGTGCATCCTCAACCTTAGGAAAATAAATTTTCTAAATTAACTGAGACCATCTCAGATATGTGGGGTTCACACAGCCATGCCCAGCTGTTTTGTTTTTTGAGACAGTCTCGCTCTGTCACCCAGGCTGGAGTGCAATGGTGCGATCTCAGCTCACTGCAACCACCGCCTCCCGGGTTCAAACAATTCTCCTACCTCATCCTCCCCAGTAGCTAGGCCTACAGGCACCCGGCCTCATGCCTGGCTAGTTTTTGGGTTTTTTTTTTTTGTATTTTTGTACAGGTGAGGTTTCACCATGTTGGCCAGGCTGATCTTGAACTCCTGACTTCAGGTAATCCAGTCAACTGGGCCCCCAAAAGTGCTCATTACAGGCATGAGCCACTATGTGTCCGAAATTGGTGGGTTCTTGGTCTCACTGACTTCAAGAATGAAGCCACGGACCCTCGCGGTGAGTGTTACAGATCGTAAGGTGGCACATCTGGAATTGTTTATTCCTTTTGATGTTTGGATGTGTTGGGAATTCCTTCCTTCTGGCGGGCTCGTGGTCTCGCTGGCTTCAGGAGTGAAGCTGCAGACCTTCACGGTGAGTGTTACAGCTCATAAAAGCAGCGTGGACCCAACAAGTGAGCAGTAACAAGAGTTATTGCAAAGAACAAAAAATCAAAGTTTCCACAGTGTGGAAGAGGACTGGAGCGGGTTGCTACTCTTAGCGCCGGCAGCCTGCTTTTATTCTCTTATCTGGCCCCACCCACATCCTGCTGATTGGTAGAGCCGAGTGGTCTGTTCTGACAGGGCACTGATTGGTGCGTTTACAATCCCTGAGCTGGACGCAAAGGTTCTCCACGGGTCCCCACTAGATTAACTAGACACAGAGTGTCCACACAAAGGTTCTCCAAGGCCCCACCAGAGTAGCTAGATACAGAGTGTCCATTGGTGCATTCACAAACCCTGAGCTAGACACAGGGTGCTGATTGGTGTGTTCACAAACCTTGAGCTAGATACAGAATGCCGATTGGTGTACTTACAATCCCTGAGCTAGACATAAATGTTCTCCAAGGCCCCACCAGAGTAGCTGGATACAGAGTGTCCATTGGTGCATTCATAAACTCTGAGCTAGACACAGGGTGCTGATTGGTGTGTTTACAAACCTTGAGCTAGATACAGAGTGCTGATTGGTGTATTTACAATCCCTGAGCTAGACATAAAGGTTCTCCACCTCTCCTCCAGACTCAGGAGCCCAACTGGCTTCACCCGGTGGATCCCGGACAGGGGCTGCAGGTGGAGCTGCCTGCCAGTCCCGGTGCCGTGCGCCCGCACTCCTCAGCCCTTGGGTGGTCGATGGGACTGGGTGCCGTGGAGGAGGGGGTGGCACTCGTAGGGGGAGGCTCGGGCCACACAAGAGCCCACGGAGGGGGTGGGAGGCTCAGGCATGGAGGGCTGCATGTCCCGAGCCCTGCCCCGCGGGAAGGCAGCTAAGGCCCGGTGAGAAATCGAGCGCAGTGCCGGTGGGCTGGCACTGCTGGTGGGACCCAGTACACCCTCTGCAGCCGCTGGCCCGGGTGCTAAGCCCCTCATTGCCCGGGCCGGCAGGGCCGGCCGGCTGCTCCGAGTGCGGGGCCCGCCAAGCCCACGCCCATCCAGAACTCCAGCTGGCCTGCAAGCGCCGCCGCGCGCAGCCCCGGTTCCCGCTGGCGCCTCTCCCTCCACACCTCCCTGCAAGCTGAGGGAGCCGGCTCTGGCCTTGGCCAGCCCAGAAAGGGGTTCCCACAGTGCAGCGGTGGGCTGAAGGACTCCTCAAGTGCCGCCAAAGTGGGAGCCCAGGCAGAGGAGGCGCCGAGAGCGAGTGAGGGCTGTGAGGACTGCCAGCAAGCTGTTACCTCTCAACTACACGCAGCCCTGTTTTGTTCCTTTAATTTTTGTAGAGAGAGGGTCTCACTATGCTCCTTAGGCTACTCTTTAACTCCTGGCCTCAAGCTATTCTCCACCTGGACTTCACAAAGTGCTGGGATAACAGGCATCACCCCCCACGCCCAGCCACAAATTTATCACTTACAATAATGGTGAAAGATATGTCTTCTGGATCCTTCCAGTGTGAGTGAATAGTTCTTAAATGACAATTCCTCTAAATTTTCAGTCTTCCTAATTCTTTGAGTATCTTCCTCTACATTAAACCAAGGCAGGTTTGGAATTTCTGATTTACTCATTATGACCCACCTTTGGTCCATGTCTCAGCCAAATAGCTAGACAAATTGTTAGAGCTCTTCCTAACTCTCTGAGCTGCAACATTAAATGTAGAACCTCTATTTAGTAAGCCCATATAAATAAATTTGGCCAGATCCAGCTTTATGTTCCTTCCACCATTATCCCATGCCTTCAATATCCATTCCCATACATGTTCCCAAAATTTCTGTCTGTATAAATTACACATCTTCAGCCATTCTTTTGGAGTGTTGCACACTTCTTCATGGGTCACACTTTGTCCCTCACCTTAGGGGCCTGCTGGGATTTGAGTCTAGTTACAGGTCTAGAAGCAAAGAGGGCATGTAGGGAAGGGTCCTGAGGAGCATCGGCTTTGTCCTGCATGGCAACTGCCTCAGGGAGGCCAGTACAGTTTCATAGGCAATGCAGGGTTAGTCCTCTCAGGTGGGATGCCTCCACTGGGGATGGGGAGGCCTCTTTCACTGGCAAAGAAGATCAATCAGAATTTAGGGGCTCAATGTCCCCAGCTTCATCAGGTGATGAGGTTCATAAATCTAAAAAAGAGAGCTTTGTTTCTCATAAAGGGTTGCAGCCTGCAGGGTGGCCATTCTGACAGGCGGGGAAGCATAGCCTCCAGCCACAAGCCAGAAACAGATACTTCAAGGGAGGGCCAAAGGGAAGAGAAATTCATGCTGAGTGGGGTGGCCAAATGTACGTATTTAGTATGTTATAGGAGTGATGAGGTTTTTTTTTTTTTTTTTTTTTTTTTTTTGAGACGGAGTCTTGCTCTGTCGCCCAGGCTGGAGTGCAGTGGTGCGGTCTCGGCTCACTGCAAGCTCCGCCTCCCGGGTTCACGCCATTCTCCTGCCTCAGCCTCTCCGAGTAGCTGGGACTACAGGCGCCCGCCACCACGCCTGGCTAATTTTTTTGTATTTTTAGTAGAGACGGGGTTTCACTGTGTTAGCCAGGATGGTCTCGATCTCCTGACCTCGTGATCCGCCTGCCTCGGCCTCCCAAAGTGCTGGGATTACAAGCGTGAGCCACCGCGCCCGGCCGTGATGAGTTTTATGAAAGGAGAAACATAGAGGGCCGGGCGTGGTGGCTCACGCCAGTAATCCCAGCACTTTGGGAGGCTGAGAGATCGAGGCCATCCTGACCAAATGGCGAAACCCTCTCTTAAAAAACAAAAAAACCAGGTGTGGTAGGCTCTCCTACTACGGGAGAAACATACTCATGGGCAATTGAGCTTCATGCTTCTCCACTGGCCCCATGTTCAAAAAATGGTGGCATTAGGATGATCTAAGGTAGAGTTTTTGGCCCTCTGGCATCAAAAGGTGAAGCAGAGAACACAAAAACCCTCACTGCATTCTCTGTAGACTGGTCAGAACACTTCATATTCAAGAGTCTCTTATCAGGCATAAAAGGAGGCGCAATATCAGACAATTGGTTGATATCACTGGTAGAGTCTTTTGAAAGGGCTAGTTTCTGTTTAGCCCTTAGGTTAGAAAGCCTAAACCGGTTAGGGAGGGAGGGGTGAGCATAAGGAGGTGTGCCTGACCTCATCCCATCACAACCAAGAACTCAGTTTTCAAGGTTACTCTGGGGTCCGCTTTGCCAGGAGAGGGTCCACTAGGTCAGTTAGTGGGGGCTTCGAATTTTACTTTTAGTTTACAAGGGTATAGCCTAGTGCTCCTCGGCTAAAAACTTGCACAGCATGTTATTATAATGAATATTGTGAGCAATTATAATACAATTGTAATAACTATTTGTGTGTATCTAAATCCATCTAAACACAGAAAAGATACAGTAAAAATATGGTATAAAAGATTAAAAAGGCCGGGTGCGGTGGCTCATGCCTATAATCCCAGCACTTTGGGAGACTGAGGCGGGTGGATCACCTGAGGTCGGGAGTTCGAGATAAGCCTGAACAACATGGAGAAACCGTCTCTACTAAAAATACAAAATTAGCCAGGCGTGGTAGCACAGGCCTGTAATCCCAGCTACTCGGGAGGCTGAGGCAGGAGAATCGCTTGAACCCGAGAGGCAGAGGTTACAGTGAGCCGAGATCGTGCTATTGCACTCCAGCCTGGGCAACAAGAGCAAAACTCCATCTCAATAAAAATTAAAAAAAATTTAAAAATTTAAAAATGGTACACCTGTATAGGCCATTTACCTGAATGGAGCTTGCAGGACTCGCACTTGTTCTCGGTGAGTCAGTGAGTGTGAAGAGTGAGAGAGTGAATGTGAAGGCCTAGGACACTGCCATACACTATCGTATGTAATTGCCCTGGGGGCTTCTTCCTGCCCGCTGCACAGACAAAATCAATTCACTGAGACCATGGCATTGCATTAGAGTTTAATTGATGCAAGGCTGACCATGCCACATGGTACATGAAGCTGTCACTCAAATCAATCTCCCTGAAAATTTGGAGGCTAGGATTTTTCAAAGACAATTAGGTGGGCAGGGGCCTACGGTATAAGTGCTGCTGGTTTGTTGGGGATGTAATCATAGAGGTATGGCAAATGATCCTTATGCCCTGACTCCACCTCTGGGTGGGGTCCACAGGACTGGTTGAGTCACGAGTCCAGCTGGGGTTTGCAGAAATGCCAAAATCTGAAAAGACATCCTAAAAGGTCAATCTTAAGTTCTACAATATGATGTGATCTGGAGGCGTAACTGGGGAAGTTACAAATCTCGTGACCTCCTGAACAGTTGGTAATCACTTAATTATGCTTACATTTTAGCAGAATTCAGGCCCCTTTCATAAGCCTAACCTTGCGGCCTTTCATTAGTTTTATAAAGGTGGCTTAGTTTGGGAAAGGGCTATTATCCCTGCTTTAAGGTTAACTAGAAACTAAATTTCTCCCAAAGTCAGTTTGGTTTATGCCCAGGAATGACCAAAGATAGCTTGGAGGTTAAAAGCATGAGGCAGGCTGGGCACAGTGGCTCACACCTGTTAATCCCAGCACTTGGGGAGGTTGAGGTGGGCAGATCACTTGAGGCCAGGAGTTCAAAACCAGCCTGACCAACATGGCCAAACCCCATCTCTACTAAAAACACAAAAATTAGCT
Source organism: Hylobates moloch (assembly GCF_009828535.3). Classification (NCBI taxonomy): domain Eukaryota; kingdom Metazoa; phylum Chordata; class Mammalia; order Primates; family Hylobatidae; genus Hylobates; species Hylobates moloch. Next base: position 6,955,003 of record NW_026652283.1, on the reverse strand, counting down.
GGGCATGGTGGTGCATGCCTGTAATCCCAGCTTCTTGGGAGGCTGAGGCACAAGAATTGCTTGAACCTGGGAGGCAGAGGTTGCAGTCAACTAAGACCACTCCCTTGCACTCCAGCCTGGGTGACAGAGCAAGACTCTCAAAAAAAGCAAGATGAAGTCAACTAATATCAGATTTCTCTTACTGTCATAATTTTGTAAAGGCAGTTTACTTGGACTGTATAAACACTATATGCTTAGGCTTCACTGAAGTTATAAATATGTATATATATATAATTTTCTTTTTTTTTTTTTTGAGACGGAGTCTTGCTCTGTCACACAGGCTGGAGTACAATGGCACGATCTCAGCTCACTGCAACTTCCGCCTCCCAGGTTTAGGCAATTCTCCTGCCTCAGCCTCCCAAGTAGTTGGGATTACAGGCGCCCACCACCGCGTTTGGCTAATTTTTGTATTTTTAGTAGAGTCAAGGTTTCATCACTTGGCCAGGCTGCTTTCAAACTCCTGGCCCCAGGTGATCTGCCCGCCTCAGCCTCCCAAAATGCTGGGATTACAGGGGTAAGCCACCATGCCTGGCTTTTTTTTTTTTTTTTTTTTTGAGATGGAGTTTTGTTCTTGTTGCCCAGGCTGGAGTGCAATGGCGCAGTCTCGGCTCACTGCAACCTCCACCTCCCGGGTTCAAGTGATTCTCGTGCCTCAGCCTCCCAAGTAGCTGGGATTACAGGAGCCCACCACCACGCCTGGCTAATGTTTTTGTATTTTTAGTAGAGACAGGGTTTCACCATGTTGGCCAGGCTTGTCTCTAATTCATGACCTCAGGTGATCCACCCATCTCAGCCTCCCAAATTGCTGGGATTACAGGCCTATATATATAATTTTTGGTTTTTTTGCAAGACAGAGTCTCACTCTGTCTCTCAGGTTGGAGTGCAGTGTCATGATCACGGCTCACTACAGCCTCAACCTCCCAGGCTCAAGTGATCCTCCCACCTTCCTGAGTAGCTGGGACTACATGCCCATCTACATTTTTTTTTTTTTTTTTTTTTGTAGAGACAGGGTCTCTCTATGTTGCCCAGGCTGATCTCCAACTCCTGGGCTCAAGCAATCCTCCCACCTCAACCTCCCTAAGTGCTAGGATTACAAGCATGAACCACCGTGCCCGGTCAATATAAGGCATGCAAAACTATACTAATTTTCCTTTCTGGATATATGCTGTATGTAAAGTATTAAAATAGGCATGGGATTGATAAATACCAAAGTCAGCAAAGTGGTGACCTCTGAGAAAGAAAGGAGGGAAATGCCCTCAGGAAGGGATATACCGGCTTTTCAAATGTATAGGTGATGTTTGTTTCTAAACCTGGAAAAGTTATATAATCCTCTACTTTTCTGTGTAAATGAAATATTTTGTTTTTTAAAATCTTGCCCCAAAACGGAGTAGGGGTAGGGAATTTGACAGACCTAGGTTTAAATTCTATCTGCTGCTTACTTGTAAAGGAACTTACCCAGTTTCTTAATTTCTCCAAGCCTCTGGGTCTGTAAGAGGACATCATCATAATAAATATTCTATTGCACAGCCAAAGCAAGTGAAATAATACGGATAAAAGTGCTTTATAAAGTGCAAGTGCTATAGAAGTATAAGCTGTAATTTTACAAGAATGTGCCACAAATTATTGTAACTAAGAGTTATTGCAAGAAACTCTTAGTATTCCTTTGTAACATACTCTCACAGAACCTTGACCCTTTCCTTCAGACTACTTACCTTCACTTGCAATAAGACGTTAATTGATGCTATTATTTGTGCATCCTCCCTCTCCGTGGCTCTGGGCTCCTGATTCTATTCCCAAGCCCAGCACACTCCCTGGCATATGGTAAGTGCTCGACAGATTTTTTTTTTTTTTTTTGCGTAATCTTAACAGGATTACCTGTAGGAAGTGAGAATGGAAAGCAGGGCCGGGAGATAGGACTCTTCTGTTTTACATTTCTATACCGTTAGAACTTTTATCACAAACATGTATTACTCAGTGCAAAATTATTTGAATTTTTAATTAAAATAATAAGTGTTAAATAGGCATATCTTAATTTCATCGCCTCTCGGGGGACGGTCATGTTTTACTACAGGAAATTGCATGGAAAAGGGATCCATGAAATAAAAGGGGCAGACAATGTCTGTTCCTGGGGCACCGGGCTTTCCGCTGAACCCCTGGGAGTGAAGACGAGTCTAACCACCTAAGAATTTAAGAAGGGGTCGGGAGGCGCCGTTAGGAGGCGCGCGCGAGGCCGCGCGGGCGTTCCCGCCTCCCCGTTACATGCCCCAGTAACCCCAGCGCCGGCGACCGGGAGTAACCTCGCGCGCGGGCGGCACCCCCCCCCCCCCGCGCCCAGACTCTCGCCTGCTCCCGCCTCAGCCAATGGGAAGGCAGCGAACGGGCCGGCCGGACGCTCGCCCCGGAGGGCTCCTCCCGGGAGCATTTCGAACGGAGTTGAACGGTCGCCGGGCCACGGGCTCAGACCTTTCCAATGGCAGCTCTGGGTCCCGACGCCAAGCCCCGCCCAGCCCTGGGCCTCCCCGTGTGCATTCTCGGCAGGAGTCACCTTTGCCTTACAAACCTTCAGACCCGCCCTCTTCCTACCTTGCCGCGCTAGGCCCCGCCCTCTGCGCAGGTCGGCCAATAACGGGGTGAGCTGGCGCCGCGGGGCGGGCCTCCAGCCAATGCGCACGCCGTGGGCGGGCCCCGAGCCGGAATTGGGGGTGAAGCGATAGCGTTTTGCCCGCATTCGGGGCGCGCGGAGCTGGGGGGGTCCCTGTGGGGCGCCCGGAGTTAAGATGGCGTCCTCAGCGGAGGGGGACGAGGGGACTGTGGTGGCGCTGGCGGGGGTTCTGCAATCGGGTTTCCAGGAGCTGAGCCTTAACAAGTTGGCGACGTCCCTGGGCGCGTCAGAACAGGCGCTGCGGCTGATCATCTCCATCTTCCTGGGTAAGGACCCTCCTGCCTCCCTCCGCCCCTCGCGGAGTCCCCGGGGAGTAGGGGAGGAATGGGGACAGGACCTCCCTCTCTTCCCGGAGCCACCTGGGAGGGCTAGCCGGGTGCGGGTGTGAATCCTGAAGCACACCAACTGCTACTGAGGGAAGACAGAAGTCCTGTCTCGAGTCTGGGGCGCTGTGCCCTCTGAACCTCTTCACCTTACTCTTCAACCCCTGCCATGCCCTCTGGCCCCTCAGTCGGGCCCCCGCCCTCTTGTGCCAGGCTCTACCCTTGCTCCCACGACCTATCTTTATTTGTCGCTCTGTTGAGTTCCACTGTCTGGCCATGTGTCCTGCTCTGTCATTAATAACCACCCCGCACACGCGCGCATCTCATCGGTAGGCATAGGGCCCCTAACTTTAGCCCTTTCGGCCTTTTCAGCCCCATATTCCATATTTCATATTCTGAGTGTCTGTTTTGTTTATTGCCAGCTTGTATTATACTTTCGTCTCTTTTCTGTCCCGTTCCTACTATTTTCTTTTTATACCATGTTGCTTTTTTTATTTTCCAAGCCACCTACCTGTCATTTACCCTGGAATATCATTTTAATGCTGGACTTGGGAAACAGGACTAACAACCTCCTTAAAATCGAACCATACTATTCCAAGCGCTTATTACACGTGTGGTTCAAAGGATGTGGTGTATCTGAATTTATGCCAGAACAAGCTGTATTACAACTGGTTTATAGGCTTTTTTACCGCATCCTCACTCCATGGTTTAATACAGGGAGGTAGCATAGTACAATGGAAAAAAGTATGGGCTTTGAAGGCAAACAAATCAGACCCAGCCTTGTTGCTGCTCACAAACTGAAGGACCCTACGCAGGCCACAAAACCCTCTGGGCCTAATTTCCTTATCTATGAAATGAAGACAACAGTGCCTACCACATAGGATTGCCATAAAGTCCTGTAGAAAGGCCAAGATTGGGAAGTACCTGTACATATATATACATAAAATTTAAGCAGTTGGAACGTTGTATGAAGGTTATAGAACTTTAGGAGCGGGTGGGTGGGAAGGATTAAGCAAAAGCTGTAAGTGATGATAAGGAAACAGGACTGGGGCTAGAGCAGAGGGTTAGAGGTCTGAACCATGAGAAGTTTGAGATAAAGTTGGGCAGGTGTGGAAAGCCTTAAATGCCAGAGAGAAGTTTGGCGTTTATCCAGTATTCAGTAGAAACACTGACATATAATATCACCAGAGGGTGTTAACCCAATCTAGATAATGGGATAGGTATTAATTCATATTTAAACAACCTTGCCTAATAGCATTGTTACTTTCCTATTACATATCAAACCAAGGTCTTCCTTTCTTCCAAATAAAGATCACCTTTTTCTTCCTCTGTGGAATTGTAAGATTTTAAAGATGGAATGGAACTGGGGTTGTGCAGTTTGCTCATTGTCACCCAGACACCATCCAAATTTATCAGCACCCCAGTCTAGGGTTATTTGCACTACTTCAGCTTTGAACTTCCTACTCTTTCATCCTTGTTTCTGACCCAGTTATTTGTTGACATTGTAATTAGCAATTAGTGTTTACATTTGACAGGACACAGCGGCTTATGCTTATAATCCCAACACTTTGGGAGGCCAAGGTGGGAGAATCGCTTGAGGCCAGCCTGGACATTTTATTTGTCTCTACAAAAAATTTTAAAAAATTAGGCCAGGCGCAGGGGCTCATGCCTGTAATCCTGGCATTCTGGGAGGCCAAGGCAGGCAGATCGCTTGAGGTCAGGAGTTTGAGACCAGCCTGGCCAACATGGTGAAACCCCATCTCTCCTAAAAATATAAAAATTAGCTGGGCATGGTAGTGGGCACCTGTAATCCCAGCTACTTGGGAGGCTGAGGCAGGAGAATCATTTGAACCCTGGAGGTGGAGGTCGCAGTGAGCCAAGTTAGCTCTACTGCACTCCAGCCTGGGCGACAGAGCAAGACTCTGTCTCCAGAAAAAAAAAAAAAATTAATAAAAAAATAAGCTGGGCGTAGTGGCTCATGCCATGCCTGTGGTCCCAGCTACTCCCGAGATTGAGGTGGGAGGATCACTTGGGCCTGGGAGTTTGAGGCTACAGTGAGCCATGGCGCCACTGCACTCCAGCCTGAAGGATAGAGCAAGACCCTGTCTCAAAAAAAAAAAAAATTGTATTACATTCATTAGTTAGGAAACTGTTGGTTTCTCAACAATAAATTCAGAATGTAACACAAGTAGCAACCAGTTATAAGGGGCAATCTGTTAAATGGAGTTAGGGCTGGAATTAGGACTTGGAATTCAACTTTTATGTGTTGACATAATCACATATTGCCTGTGCACTCGTGCTGGGCTATTGCTGTGTACTGTCACGGGGCATACAGCTGACTAGGAAATTGTTTTCTCCGTATCCCACTCCTCTCATCTTCTCTCATTACCACCAATCATCAAAGTAATAAACACTTGGTATAATGCATCTACCACACTCCCGAGCCCCCTTGCTCATTCTACCATTTCCCACAGCCTGCCTTCCTATCTCACATACCCTGTTGCCTTCAGTAACTCATAGTATTTCTCGTTTTTAGATCAACTTGGGGCTTCAACTTGCCTCCTGTCAGGTATAGCTCATCATGTGGACAGGTAGGATTGTATTCCTAGTAGGCATAGTTTAAATACATACATGTAAATATAAATTGATTAAGCTTGATGTGTGCGTGGTAGGAGTGCATTTTGGCTGTAAATATGTTTCCTATACAAAGGTTATTATCATTTCTGTGTATTGTAACCTAGAAACCAGTAGCCTTTCAGCAGTGGAGTTCCTGGTTCTTGAACCCAGCTCTCTCAGGGAACTGGGATACTGGAGGAAATCCTTGCTGGAGGTACCAAGAAAGCCTGTAGTCCAGAATGATTTCTGGTTCACTTTCCACTGATTAGATTAATTCAGGTTAAAAACACCTCCCTAAATGCAAATACCCCAAGGGAAGAGTTAGGTATATCATTCACATTTTAAAATGTACTTTTTAATCAGATAGTCTAATTACTGTTTTCTTAACATCTTACTTTTTTTACTTCAGTTCTGTGTGCTGATCTTGGGGTGGAATGCAGAGCATTAAAGCACTGGCTTTCAAACCTTTTTGACTAAGACCCATCGTAAGAAATATGTTTTACATTGTGACCCAGAACACGCAGACACGTATGTGTATACATGTATTTGAAACAAGTTTCAGGAAAGAATACTTGCCCTTAATAATAACTCACTAAGTTGATTTCATGACTTGTTAATGAGTTACAACAGTTTGAAAAATCTTGAGTTAGAGGCTGCAATTTTTTTTTTTTTTTGAAACGGAGTCTCACTCTGCTGCCCACACTGGAGTGCAGTGGCTCGATGTCAGCTCACTGCAACCTCCGCCTCCCAGGTTCAAGCAATTCTCCTCCTCAGCCTCCTGAGTAGCTAGGACTATGGTGCACGCCACCATACCCGGCTAATTTTTGTATTTTTAGTAGAGACGGGGTTTCACCATGTTGGCTTGGATGGTCTCAATCTCCTGACCTTGTGATCCACCTGCCTCGGCCTCCCAAAGTGCTGGAATTACAGGCGTGAAATTACAGGCGTGAGCCACTGCGCCCAGCCGAGGCTGCAATTTTTAATATTCAATACTTCAAAGAAAAAGTAAGTTTATGTGGACTGGAGTATTTTGAGCAGTCAGAAGACTGTAAAAGGAGTGTGTTTATGTTTGTGTTGTATATGCTTGCAAGGAGTTTGATGGAAGGATGCTGAAGAGGAATTTTGCCATGAGCCCTGGTGCTGGCAAATACTACCAGAAAACATCTCCCCTTCAACAACTTGGATCTCATCACCCCTTAATGTAACTAATACCATGAATTGCTCAAATAAATTCAGTAACATGCACCTACTACAGGTAAAGCAGTATTCTTAACCCTGCAAGGGCAAGAGCAGTGGGTGTAGTATGAGTCATGGAGCCCTGCACTCAAAGGTATTATGGTCTGTTAGGGTACAGGAAATGGGCATGAGATAAGTATACTAATAACCCCAATAAATTTTAAGCACCATAAGAGAGGTACAGAGCTTTGCGAGATTTAAAGACGGGACATTTCATTTAAAGATGAGTAAGGTTTCAGCATAATCAGATGGTAAGACTTAAGGAATAGCATGAGCAGAGGCACTGAGGTGTGAATGTGGCAACACAGCCAAGGAACAGTCAGTAGTCTAGTTTGACTAAAACAGGACTTTAGAGAAGTGATGGAAAATCAAGCTGGAACTGTAGGTTAAAGAGCCTTTAAAGCCAAGGTAAAGAGTTTGTACTCACGTAGGTGATAGGGAACATTGGAGATTTTTGAATGGAGAATAAAATGGCTGGAGCTCTATTTAAAAAGATAATACAGCCTGGGGTGATTTGAAGTCAGCATAGACAAGTAGTAGAGAAACCAAGGAGAACGAAGTGATCTAGAGAGGAAGTTATAATGGCTTGGAGGCAGGGTGGCTGCGCTGAGAGGAGAAAGTGGGGATCTCCTGTGAGATATTCTAGGAATACCGGAACCGTTTGAAAGGTAGATTCTGTAGACAGTCATCTATACAGCTGCTCACGCCTGAAACCCAAGAATCAGCTTTGTTGCCTTTCTTCACTCACTCCCCACATCCCAGTCACCCAATCCTATCAATACAACCTCTAGATTGTGTCTCAGATCCATCTACTATTCTCCATCACCACAGCCACCAGCCATCTGTCACCAGCACCACCCAAGTAGCCTCCTGACTAGTCTCTAATTCTGTTCTTGCCCCCTCAGTCCACTCTCCAAATGCAGCCAGAGCGATCCGATCCTGTGCCTCTCCTGCTCAGAACCCTTCAGGGGCTTCCATACCTGGCTGGTAAGCCCCTGCCTGCTGCCCCAGCCTCGTCCCAAGCAAGCTGACAACCTTTTAGCCACATGGTCTTTGTTCAGTTCCTCAGGAAAGGCATGAAGGCTTCCCTATCTCAGCCTTTGCACACGCTCACCTGCTGCCTGGAGTGCCCTTCAGTCACCTGACAAACTCCTTTTCATCTTCCTCTGAGTTCTTTCCTGACTCTCATGTTAAATTATGTCCCCTGTTACACTTTCTCATACTGACTGGAATTTCCTTCCAAGTATATATTACACTTTGTAATTGTATATTTGTAGATGAGGGCAGAAACCATGGAAGTTTTGTTTACCACAGTGTACCCAGAGTTTAACACAGTACTTGGCTTGTAGAAAAGGCTCGATAAATACTTGAATAGGTGAATGTATGAATGAATGACTTGGCAGCTTATTAGCTGGAGGATAAAGTCGTAATTTTAAAAAGACTCCATCCTCCTGCCTGCGTAGCTGGAAAGATAAGGGTATCTTTGACCAATGCCAGAGGTCAAGTGGAGGATCAGATACTGTTCAGTGCTAGGAAATGATCTGGTTTGGGATTTACTTTAGGTTCCAAGGGCTCTTCCAGGTATCTTGGGAGTTGTGAAGCCTGGTCTTGAGCTCAGGAAAGAAGCTAGGCTAAAGACAGAATTTTAGGAGACAGTATTGGTATCATAACTGACTCAGGGAGGGAATGAAATGCCACGGAAAAGCTTATACAGAGAAGAGGATGTTAGTCACGTTGATTGGGTGTGTTAATGTTGCTACCCCTTGATAATAGTAATAGCTGGTATTTATTAAGGATTTTCTGTGTACCAGACATTGTCCTAAATGGTCAACAGGCAGTTCCCCACCTAAACCTGCCAATTACCCGTGAGGTAATTATAGTTAAGATCTCCTGGTACAGATAGGAAAGTCAGCCCTACAAAGATTGAGTAACTTTCTTAAAGTCACACTCAGTTCTGCCTGACTCCAGAGTTCCTGCTCTTTACCACTGAGATTGGGAGGAGCATGTGGAGGTGGAAAAGATAAATGCCCTTGGTGTCCTTTTCTCTTTTCACTCTCGGTGGTTAAACCAAGATGCAATCAGCATATGAGCCAACTCTCAGCGTCCAAAGCTAGAGCTGGCCAAATGGAGCAGATGGCCACCCTGCTTAGTGTGAGTGTTCCCTAGTCTTGGCCATGATGGTGGCTTGGCTGTTAGACTGATCAAAAATTGCAGCTGAGGGTAACAATTCATTCCTCAGAGGTTCAGAATTAGCATCACTAAAGTTAGCGACCTTTAAAATCAAAGGAGGTCCTGCAGTTTAGTTCCCTTTGGACCAAAGTCAGGTCTGGCCCTGCAGAAAAAAGTCCATTATTCAGTGCAAAAAGCTTTCTTCAGGTAGCACTGGAATCACAATATAAAGAGACCAAAGATAAGCTAGATGAAAATTAAGCAGCATTAACAAAACAAAGAGACTTCTGACCATAATACAAAGCGGGGTCCAAAAATTCTACTGCTATAAAATAGGGAGATTGTCCTAAATGACTTTCAAGGACCCTTCCAATTTTAAAAGTCTAGGTATATTACTTCTACATGTTTAGACTTTATTCTAGTTCATAGCCACAAATTTCATCATAATCTAAACCTTCCTGTTTGAGAATTTCTTTTTTTTTTTTTTTTTTGAGACATGGTCTTACTCTGTCGTTCAGGCTGGTGTGCAGTGGTGCAATCTCAGCTCACTGCAACCTCTGCTTCCCAGATCAAGCAATTCTCCAGCCTCAGCCTCCTGAGTAATTGGAACTACAGGCGTGAGCCACCATGCCTGGCTAATTTTTTTTTGTATTTTTCGTAGAAACAGGGTTTCAGCATGTTGCCCAGGATGGTCTCGAACTCCCGAGCTCAAGCAATCCACCCGCCTCAGCCTCCCAAAGTGCTGAGATTACAGGCATAAGCCATTGCCCCTGGCCAAGAATTTCTTTTAAATACAATGTTCCAGGTCAGGCACGGTGGCTCACGCCTGTAACCCCAGCACTTTGGGAGGCCAAGGCGAGAGGATCAGTTGAGTCCAGGAGTTCAAGATCAGCCTGGGCAACATAGTGACACCTCATCTCTACAAAAAGTGAACAGAATTAACTGGGCTGTGTGGCATATGCCTGTATTTCCTGCTGCTTGGGAAGCTGAGGTGGAAGGATCACTGGAGCCCGGGGTCCTCCGCTCAACTCAGGACGTTGAGGCTGCATCAAGCCAAGATCATACCTCTACACTCCAGCATGGGCAACAGAGCAAGATTCTGTCTCAAAAATAAATAAATAAAATTTTTTTTTAATTAGCCAGGCATGATGGCATGCACCTATAGTCCCAGCTACTCAGGAGACCAAGGTGGGAGGATCATTTGAGCCCAGGAATTTGAGACTGCAGTGAGCTATGATGATGCCACTGCATTCCAACCTAGATGACAGAAGGAGACCTCATCTCTAAAAATATATATTTTTTCCAGCCACTTTTTAGCTATACCCCAATGTCTTACATTCCATAAAACATTATGTTTTGAATTCCAATATAACTTTATTGTTAAACATGTTTCTTTGCAGAAGCATGTATAAGTTAGGGTTCACAAGATTATTTGCATAAGCTAATTTACAAAAAAAAATTACATAATCACTGACATGAAAGCATGTCTGGGCAGCCATGGGAGCTCATATGAGGCGTCCAGTTGAGTCGCCTTTTAAAAATGATATTTGCATTAGCTGGGCATGGTAGCATGTGTCTGTAGTCCCAGCTACTCAGGAGATTGAAGTGAGAGGATGCACCAGAGCCCCAGAAGTCAAGGCTGCAGTAAGCCATGATCGCACCACTGCACCAGCCTGGGCAACAGGAGTGAGGTCTTGTCTCAGTCAGTCAGTCAGTCAGTCAGTCAGTCAATCAATAATGGTATGTGGTCTTCTGAAAGAAAGTGGCATTTTAGCTGGGCCTTAAAGGGGATGGTAAGATTCTAGTCAAGTAGAGATGAAAGCGGAGGAGCTTTCCAGCTGCAAAGAGTAATCTGGAGATCAGGAAGAGTAAGATCCTGTCTGTCCCTGAACCTAAGGAAAAAGAAAAAAAATTTTTGAGAAAAATCTGAGGAACAGCAAGTAGTCCTCTTTAGCTAGAACAATAGATCGTAAAAGAGCAGTAGAGAAAAACATGGTAGGCCTTTTATGTAGGTGGAGGTCAATGACAGAGTAAGGTAGTAATATGTGCATTGTCTTTAGAGACCTTCTGGCCTAGGTTCAAATGCTGGATCAAATAAATATGTACTAGCTGTTTCACCAAACTTCAACCACCCATTTCTTTATATTCGCACAGGCCAATTTTACTAAAGAATTGCAATTAAGAGTTAAGCAGTTTATCTGATAAATAATTTTTAGATTTATATTTCATTCATAACTAGCAGCAGTATTTTGAAACAGAATACAAAATTTATATGAATTTTTAAATACAGTCATCAAAGGAATTTTCTATTTCTAGAAGACTGCTTAGGCATACTGTTTTGTGATGTGTTCATTCTCCTTTGGTCTGGAAAAGTTTGAGAACTGTTGCTCACTGGGATGTTGTAAGGACTAAATAAGATAAACTATGTAAACACTTAACCATGCCTGACCCAAGACCATCTTAAATCATTGTTCTTCCCTTCCCTGTCAATAAATATTTATTTTCTCCCTTTCCAAGGAGACACAAAGTATAGTCTTGTGACCAACAGCGTCTGTATCTCATGGGAGCCTGTTAGAAATGCAAATTCTTTGGTCTACTCCAAAACTACTGATTGAGAAACTCTGAGGATAGAACCCAGTAATCTGTTTTAGCAAGCCAGGTTATACTTATTACTCTAGAGTTTGAGGATTACTAATTTATTATATTTCTTCCGGTGCCTATTTTGTAGTACTTGATGTCCTGATAGCACCTTTTTGAAATGTCATTGGCCAGGCGCGGTGGTTCACGCCTGTAATCCCAGCACTTTGGGAAGCCAAGGCAGGCAGATCACCTGAGGTCAGGAGTTCGAGACTAGCCTGGCCAACATGGTGAAACCCATTTCTATTAAAAAGATAAAAATTAGCTGGGCATGGTGGCACACGCCTGTAATCCCAGCTACTTGGGAAGCTGAGACAGGAGAATCACTGGAACCCAGGAGGCAGAGGTTGTAGTGAGCTGAGATTGCACCATTGCACTCCAGCCTGGGTGACAGAAAAAAAAAGAAAGATCATTGTATCCTGTACTCTTTGGAATAAACAAAACTCTTAGATTCCTTATGGTTTAGTTTTTCCCATTTGTAGGCCTGACAGATAGGAAAGTTGGGCCTACAAAAATTGAGTAACTTGCTTAAAGTCACACTCAGTTCTGCCTGACTCCAGAGTTCCTGCTCTGGATGTTATTTGAAGAATAAAGAGATGTTGTTGTTGTTATGTTCACATTGTTGTTATGTTCATTATCAGGATCATTACATACACCATCTGTTTCACACTTTTGATGAGAAGGTTAGATACAGAGGAGTTTTGTTTGTTTGTTTGTTTGTTTTTTTGAGACGGAGTCTCACTTTGTTGCCCAGGCTGGAGTGCAGAGGTACAATCTCAGCTCACTGCAACCTCCACCTCTGGGGTTCAAGCAATTCTCCTGCCTCAGCCTCCAGAGTAGCTGGGATTACAGGCATGTACCACCACGCCTGGCTAATTTTTGTCTTTTTAGTAGAGACGGGGTTTCACCACATTGGCCAGGCTAGTCTCGAACTCCTGACCTCAGGTGATCGGCCTCCCAAAGTGCTGGGATTACAGGCATAAGCCACCACACCCAGAGGAGGAGTTTTTAAAATAAGGTTATTGGACTAATGGCTCCATCTTTTTTGTGTTGCATCAACCACAATATAGCATTCTCCTGATTGATCTCCTTACATTTCTTAATATAAGTAATAAATTGTGACTTGTAGCTTTAACAAAAACTAGGTGCCCTAGTTGCAGCTGCCAGGGAAAGCTAGTCTAATATCAAAGCAAACCATCCTTCTTCTCAAGCACAGAGCTTTTAAGATAGGAGTGTGTGTGTATTGACATTTTCCTAGCAGTGGCTAAAGTCAAGGACCAGGAGATTTAGGGCCCGCTTGGAGTTCTTATGGTAAAACAGTAATAGCTTCCTAGAGACCTTTAAAGCTTATCTGTAATTTGTATAGTTCAAAAGATATTGTATACATCATTATTTCTCCCTGCTTTCAAAACAGGAAGGGGGTGTGGAGAGTAACACACTAAAAAAAGGATAAGTAATTAATTTCTGGGTAAGAATTTCCTTTTGGCTTAAAATGGACTGATTGTGTAAGTTCCTCCCTTTTCAAGCAGAAGCTTTGAAGATAGTGAGATACATGAAGCTCTGGACATCTTGAATGAAGTATTCTGTATAAGAACCAAGTGTATAATAACTGTTAGTAATAGAGGCTTCTCATAGAAATGTCATTGCATGATAATTGTAGGGACAGTTTGTCAGAGAGTAGGTAGAAGATTATCAGGCCCAGGTTTCATTCTTGGCTTACATGAAGTCATCAAGTAGGCTATTTAAATGCTTCACTTTAACCATAGGCTAAGATTAAATTAAAAATAAAAAGCTTTTGTCATGGCCGGGCACAGTGGCTCATGCCTGTAATCCCAGCACTTTGGGAGGCTGAGGTGGGTGGATCACCTGAGGTCAGGAATTTGAGACTGGCCTGACCAACGTGGTGAAACCCTGTCTCTACTAAAAATACAAAAGTTAGCCAGGCACGGTGGTGCACGCCTGTAATCCCAGCTACTCGGAAGGCTGAGGCAAGAGAATCGTTTGAAGCTGAGGGGGAGGTTGCAGTGAGCCGAGATCATACCATTGCACTCCAGCCTGGGGGACCGAGCAAGACTCCGTCTCAAAAAAAAAAAAAAAAGCTTTTGTCAATTAAAGATGCTTGTCAGTACTGAGTATTCATGTTGCTATGGCATTTTTATAAGAAAACTGTACACAGTCATATCTGCTACCTAAAATAATACATAGTGAGATGGTAATTTTACAGGCAATTAAGAATTTGCTGGCCAGGCACGGTGGCTTACACCTGTAATCCCAGCATTTTGGAAGGCCAAGGTGGGTGGATCACCTGAGGTCAGGAGTTTGAGACCAGCCTGGCCAACATGGCGAAACCCCATCTCTACTAAAAAAAAATCCAAAAAATTAGCCGGGCATGGTGGCGGGCGCCTGTAATCCCAGCAACTTGGGAGGCTGAGGCAGGAGAATCACTTGAACCTGGGAGGCAGAGGTTGCAGTGAGCCGAGATCGCGCCATTGCACTCCACCTAGGCAACAAGAGCAAAAACTCCGTCTCAAAAAAAAAAAAAAAAAGAATTTGCTATAATAGAAGATCCATGTGTACATTCTGTATGCAAATCTTAGGAAGATATTAGATCCCAGAAGGTTAAAGTTCTGATCTCTGTATATTTGTATATGCTTTAAGGAGAAGTGGCATCCATGTAAATGTGGTAAATGGCTTATAACTCTCGAGGTTTCCAGTTTCTGCTGTGGTAGCAATTCTAAACTCAGATGGACTTGGACACTACTCTGGATTACTGTCCCTAAATATCAACTACTGTTTATAAGCCAGCAGAGACCAACTGAAATAGTACCCGTAAAGTTCCTACAGCATATCCCTCAGTCAGAAGTGGAAAAGATTGATTAAAGTTGGAGTACAAACATATGGGGCCCTGACCAAAAATATTGAACCATACTACTAGAAATCCCCATTCTTTAGCTAAAGGATAATCTGACTTCACTTTTAATTCTTCATTGACTATTGGTGCTCTGAAAGAATAGGAAATAATAGCAAAACATGGGAACTCCTAGATAGCATACCTTTATTTTTAAAATGTGTACCGTCGGCCAGGCACCATGGCTCATGCCTATAATCCCAGCACTTTGGGAGGCCAAGGTGGGCGGATCATTTGAGGTCAGGAGCTGGAGACCACCCTGGGCAACATGGTGAAACCCCATCTCTACTAAAAATACAAAAACTAACTGGGCGTGGTAGCACACACCTGTAATCCCAGCTACTCAGGAGGCTGAGGCAGTAGAACTGCTTGAACCTGGAAGACAGAGGTTGCAGGGAGCCAAGATCACGCCACTGTACTATAGCCTGGGAGAAAACAAACAAACAAAAAACACATATGGTCAACTTCCCAAGTAAACTGACCAATGTCAGTTTAGGTTCAGTCTTACTGTAGGAGTGCCTGCCGTAGGCCAGCGCCTCTCAACCTTTCCACTAAGTACATTAAGATCCTAACAGTAATCATTGGGACCCCAGGTCATCGTCTCAACAGAAGCTCCAGATTTCTTCAAGTCTTGGCCCTCTTGTTGTATATCAAAACTTTATGTATATTATTTTTATATTTTCAAAAATTCTCCCCAAATCATCAAGTAATATTGAGATGCTGACATAGAAAAAAGTAGATTTCCAGCTGGTATGATCAGTGATAAATTGGACTTCATCAAAATTAAAAGCTTTTGTGCACCAAAGGATACTATGAAGAAAGTAAAAAGCTGTCCCACAGAATAGGAGAAAATATTTGTAAATCATGAGTCTAGTATTCAGATGTTTAAAGAACTCTTAGAACTCAACAATAAAAAGATAACCCACTTTACAAAATGGATTTGAATAGACAGTTCTCTAAAAACGACATATACATGGCCAATAAGCTCGTGAAAAGCTGTTTAATATCTTTAGTCATTAGGGAAATGCAAATCAAAACCACAATGATATCATCACTTCACACCTACTAGGATGGCAATAAACAAAAACACACAAAAAGGTGTTGGTGAAGATATGGAGAAATTGGAACCCTCATGTATTCCTGGTGGGAATGTAAAATGGTGCAGCTACTTGTGGAAAATAGTTTGTCAGTTCCTTAAAAAGTTCACAGCTACCATATGACCCAGCAATTCTATTCCTAGGGTTATACCCAAGGGAACTGAAAGCATACATTCACACAAAAACTTATACACAAATGTTCATAGCCTTATTATAATAGCCCAAAGTGGAAACAACCCAGTTGTCCACAATTGGGACAAATTGAATGAATAAACAAAATGTTGTATCCATACAATGGAATGTTATTCAGCCATAAGAAAACAGTGAAATCCTGATCACATGCTGCGACACAGATAACCTTGAAAACTTGCTACATGAAACAAGCCAGACACAAATGGCCACATATTGTATGATTCCATTTATATGAAATACCCAGAATAAGCTAATTCATAAAGATAGAAAATAGATTGGTGGTTGCTAGGGGATAAGAGGAAGGGTGAACTGGGAATGGCCGCTATGCGGTTCAGGGTTTCTAATGTTCTGGCATTAGATAGCGGAGATGAAAACGTTCTGGCATTAGATAGTGGAGATGGTTGCATAACACTGAATATACTAAAATCCACTGAATTCAGGCCGGGCGCGGTGGCTCAAGCCTGTAATCCCAGCACTTTGGGAGGCCGAGGCGGGTGGATCACAAGGTCAGGAGATCGAGACCATCCTGGCTAACACGGTGAAACCCCGTCTATACTAAAAATACAAAAAATTAGCTGGGCGTGTTGGCGGGCGCCTGTAGTCCCAGCTACTCGGGAGGCTGAGGCAGGAGAATGGCGTGAACCCGGGAGGCGGAGCTTGCAGTGAGCCGAGATCGCGCCACTGCACTCCAGCCTGGGGGACAGAGAAAGACTCCGTCTCAAAAAAAAAAAAAAAAAAATCCACTGAATTGTACACTTAAAAAAAAAGAAGAAGGACTATGCATGATCAAAGAAAAAAATGCTTTGGGCTCAAGTAGGGATAGAATAAACAGTAAGACTGGGAAGACAGATTGTGAAGGGCCTTGAATGGCAAGCTAAAGAAGTTGGCTTTCATCTTACAGATAGTAGGAAGCCACCAGAGTATTTTGAGCAGGAGTGGCATGTTTAAGGTAGTGTTATAGGAAGTTTAATTTGTGAAATGAGAAAGAGATACTATCAGCCAGGAGAGGTAGAAGGTTCTATAAAGTCAAATTAAACACCTGAAGTTTCAGATTTGATGAATGACCCTATGTATGTGTGTATACACATATGTATGGGATTCGTCGTCATCTGGGGAAGGCTGAGGTGCTAATATGAATACAGAAAACTGGAGAGGTAATATAGCAGAGTAGTTAAAAACGAAAACACTCAGAACCCACATGCTGTCTGGGTTCAAATTCCAGCTCAGCTACCTTCCAGCACTGTGACCTTAGGTAAGTCACTAAGCCTGTCTGTGCTTCAGCTTCCTCTTCCATAAGATAAAGATACCTACTCATCAAGGTTGTTTTGAGGATTAAGTGGGTTAATACATATAAAGTGTTTACAATGTTAAGCTTAAAGAAAGGTCCCCAAAAATGTCAGCTGCTAGTCTGAAACTCCAGAGCAGGTTTGAGAGTAGCCCGCTGTTGTTCTCTGCCCCCGATAACCTATGAAGTAACAGTCCTAAAGTGTTAAAAGACAAAACAAATTTTTCTTTGTGAAAAATGACCCTTTAAAAAAAACTCCATCTACTGATAATGAAGCTTAGTAGTAGTAAAATGATGATTTTTAGCCATAAAATGGGTTTTCTATATCTTAACAAATATAGTGCAGTTTCACAATATTCTTTGATATGAACCAGTCTCTCATACTTTTTGTATAGCACTGATTCTCTAAGTAAGATGCCAAGGCATGACCTCCCCTCAGGAATTGGGAATCTGCATTTTTAATAAGCATCCTAGGTAATTCTTATGCATGATACAGGTTGAGACCAGTGCCATGTACAGAAGTGGGAAAAATGGCTTACGAAACTCAGTTGTATTTAGCACACTGTATTAGACATAAAATTTGAAAACCCAACCTGGACAACACAGTGAGACCCAGTCTCTACTAAAATAAAATAAGTAAGTGAACATTGAAAACCAATGGATAGTAGAATGTATTCAGTTCAGTGAGACATGAAACAATATTTTTGCTTAATTGAATCAAATATATGTTAAAAAAAAAAAAAAAACTCACCCTACTCCCAAAGCACTCAATAAATTCTTCAGAGAAAAGGAAGAGCTTTTTATACTACATTGCCTCTAAAATCTTCTGTAGGATAAGATATTTTAAGATAACTTAAAATCTTTTTTTTTTTTTTTTTCCTTGAGACGGAGTCTCGCTCTGTCGCCCAGGCTGGAGTGCAGTGGCGCGATCTCGGCTCACTGCAAGCTCCGCCTCCCGGGTTCACGCCATTCTCCTGCCTCAGCCTCTCCAAGTAGCTGGGACTACAGGCGCCCGCCACCACACCCGGCTAATTTTTTGTATTTTTAGTAGAGACGGGGTTTCACCGTGGTCTCGATCTCCTGACCTCGTGATCCACCCGCCTCGGCCTCCCAAAGTGCTGGGATTACAAGCGTGAGCCACCGCGCCCGGCCTATAACTTAAAATCTTGTTTTAAGTTTTTAAGTCTCATTTTAATAACCAAATAAAATGGTTTTTATTTGAGCCAGTTTCAAGTTAAAGTGACACATAGGACTTAACAAAATCCATTATTTGTCATTTGTGCTTTGCCCATTTTTACTGATTTCTTCATACTCTGAAGGGAAAAAAATGCTACATATATATGTTGGTATATAAGAGAGTGCATTCCGTAAGTATTAGAAATTTTTTTCTCTTTTTTTGACATGGAATTTCACTCTTTTGCTCAGGCTGGAGTGCAGTGGTGCGATCTCAGCTCACTGCAACCTCTGCCTTCTAGTTTCAAGTGATTCTCCTGCCTCAGCCTCCTGAGCAGCTGGGATTACAGGTGCCCGCCACCACACCCAGTTAACTTTTGTATTTTTTAGTAGAGATGGGGTTTCACCATGTTGGCCAGGCTGGTCTTGAACTCCTGACCTTGTGATCCACCCACCTCAGCCTCCCAAAGTGCTGGGATTACAGGCGTTAGCCACTGCGCCCGGCCAGAAAAATATTTTTATAGAATCCAAACTTGTATTTTCTTTTGAAGGGATATAAAAAGGGTGAGAGAACCCAACAACCACACTTATTCAAATTTATAAGGATAATTAGGGGTATTCTCATGGTTATCTTTAGAATCTTAGCAGGGTAAAAAAGTGTGTTGTTTCATTTGCTGAAACTCCTGAGAAAAAGTCTCACCACATTTGTATTTACAGAGATTAGATTTGGCAACTCTGAAGACGAGAAATTATCATGATAAGTGTTTGGAGGGGTTGGAGAGAAAACAGCTAATTAGTCACTTGGCAGTGTGGCAGGGCAACCTTTGGGCAACCCAGTCCAGATTAGGTTAGAAGAGGAGCCGCAGACCGTTTGTCCACTGCAAACCAGTGCCACAAATGAAGTGGGAAGAGATGGGTTACCACATACTGGTTGGACTTGAGAGAGAACCAGAAAGTGTACAATCTCATAAGCATAAAAAATGGGGATAAAACTTCAAGTGTATATAAGGGTAATAACAGGAGGAAACAGTAACAGAGAGGGCAGGAGAGAAAGATCAGAAGGAATCGGACAGCCTGAGAAGAGGAACTGGGGACTGAGTCCTGTCCTGGCCTGGCTGCTCCCCACTCCTCCCTCTGTGCCTCTGAGGGCTTCAGTTGTCCCAAGTGAGAAACAGCTGTGCTAGATTGCTTCTACAGTCCTTTCCACTCCTCGACCGAAAACAGTTGCCCCTGCATCTAAAATACAGAGCTCTAGCATATAAAATGCAGGTTACCTCAACTCCCCCCGACTCTCACATTTCACTCCCTTCCTTTCCCTGCCTGCCCTAATTCTGGCTGCATTCTGTTCCTGCCTCATATGGGCTCTTTTTCTCCTCCATTTTTTTCCCATGTCATGCAGTCTCTTAACACTGGGTTTCAACCACTATACAGAAAAATGTTAGTGAAAAAGGAAGAGGGGTTCCATGCTGCGTGATTCTCCTTAACCAGGCACACTAAACTAGGGATGACAGTGTATCACAAAGTCCAGACGCACAGTCTTGCTGCCCCTTCTCCTCTTCAAAGTTTGTTTCCGAAGTACCACCCCTTGCACCTCACATCCCAGCCAACTCTGCCTACCTGTCAGCCCCAGCTCTCCTCAGGCCTGCCTCAGCCTCACAGCCAGGATCCTACCAACGCCAACACCACGCCAAATAACCCCTCCCAAAAGCCTCACCGGAACTAATCCGGGGACTCTGCCTATTATTAGGAACACCTTGGATGAAGCCCCTACCCGCAGAATTCTGGTAGTAGCAGCAGAATTTTCAGGCATATGCCTAATTTTGTTGGGGTGGTGGTTGATTATTTTTTTTAAATCTAGGATTTCTGGGATCTGAAGCTTATACAATCTTGGATACCTTCTTTAAGAAAAAGAATACAAAAATATCTTCTATAAGTTTTACAAAAATATATGACCATGTGAGCACGTTGCTAGCTCCCGCCCCCACCCCACCCCCCAGAGCCTTGGAAGGGGAGTGAAACTGAAGCTTTTTTAGCTTCATGGCAAATATGCTTCTTCCTGGGAGTACTGGGTACATTTACAGACCTTTATTTTTTACTTTCTATAGATTTAATTTAGTTAAGTCAGTTCGAAGCAGGCAAAGGCCAAAATTTCTCCTCCCTAGGTGGCTCAAATTTCTGAGCCTGAGATTTTATGTCTTAAAATCCATTAAAAGAATACTCGGGCCGGGAGCGGTGGCTCAAGCCTGTAATCCCAGCACTTTGGGAGGCCGAGGTGGGCGGATCACGAGGTCAGGAGATCGAGACCATCCTGGCTAACACAGTGAAACCCCGTCTCTACTAAAAATACAAAAAAATTAGCCAGGCGTGGTGGCGGGCACCTGTAGTCCCAGCTACACAGGAGGCTGAGAGGCAGGAGAATGGCGTGAACCCGGGAGGCGGAGCTTGCAGTGAGCCAAGATCGCGCCACTGCACTACAGCCTGGGCGACAGCTGTCTCAAAAAAAAAAAAAAAAAACAATTTTTAAGAAGTTAGGTGTAGGTATGCTTATATAAAATATTTAGACATGCATAAGTATTTTAAGTGGCCTGAAGGAAGTACATGTATGCTACTTTTGCAAATATTTTTGCTTTTTTTTTTTTTTTGAGACTGAGTCTCACTCTGTCGCCCAGGCTGGAGTACAGTGGCGTGATCTCAGCTCACTGCAAGCTCTGCCTCCCAGGTTCACGCCATTCTCCTGCCTCAGCCTCCCGAGTAGCTGGGACTACAGGCACCCACCACCGTGCCCGGCTTTTGTATTTTTAGTAGAGACGGGGCTTCACCGTGTTAGCCAGGATGGTCTCGATCTCCTGACCTTTTGATCTGCCTGTCTCGGCCTCCCAAAGTGCTGGGATTACAGGCATGAGCCACCGTGCCCGGCCAAATATTTTCACTTTTAAGATGCCCTGCAAGATGGCTGGTATTTTCCCGATTTCACAGATGAAGAAATTGAGGTTTAACGAATGTAAGTAGGCCAGGCGCAGTGACTCACGCCTATAATCCCAGCACTTTGGGAGTCTGAGGCGGGCGGATCACCAGAGGTCAGGAGTTCAAGACCAGCCTGACCAACATGGTGAAACCCCGTCTCTACTAAAAATACAAAAATTAGCCAGGCATGGTGGTACACGCCTGTAGTCCCAGCTACTTGGGAGGCTGAGGCAGGAGAATTGCTTGAACCTGAGAGGCAGAGGTTTCAGTGAGCCAAGACTGCGCCACTGCACTCCATCCTGAGGAACAGAGCGAGACTCTGTCTCAAAAAAAAAAAAAAATGTAAGTAATTTGCCCAAGCTGCAGAGCTAAATTTTAAACTAGATCATTCTGATTCCAAAGCCCAGATAATCTGGCTAGAAGTTGCACCAGGGGATTTACTAATTTACAAAGAATTAGAATGTGATAAAATGCCCTGAGTACAGGCAAGTGTGATTTTTATCTTTGCTAGTAAAGCCATTTAGATGTCTTAAAGTGCCTCAATCTGTTGCACCTGTTCTACTAAAACAAAGAAATGAGTCAAAGGCCTCTTTTAGCTTTAACATTCTTTCTGTCTATACATTTTTATAGAAAAATTTTTAGTTTTTGCAGCAGGTTTCACCAGTCAGCCAATGGGTGTGTATAACATTAATCACTAGCACTACACCTCAGAAGTCTTGCTTATTAAGAGCACTCAGCTTAAGTGAAGAAATTAAAGAATTTTGGTAGGCCTTTGGGACAGTTCAAGTTTAGGTTGTTTGGCTGGATTGAGAGAGTAAAAAACTAACATTTCTTAACCTAACCCTTTTTCTTTCTTTCTCACAAGTAACAACTATCCAATAGCTTGCCTTTAAAATGTCCCCTCTATTGTTCCTCCCCCAGAAATGTTTGATCACTTGTCCCAGTTTCCATGAGTCCTGTATCACAGTTGTCACAATGCTTGAGCTATTCAGGTGGAGGTAACTTTCAGAAATGAACTGCTGAAGGGGGCAGAGTGCACAAGAATTAGATTAACAAAGAAAGTACACCTAAATTTAGCATTAAAATGAACTTTTAAAATACTTTTCAATAGGAGGATAAGCAAACATTAAAATGGGTGTGCTTATGTCTATAAACAGGTGCTGGAGCATAGATTGTTATCTGGACATCAAAGAATAATAGAGCTGTAGCTTTAAAAGAGCACACAGCTGGTTATTAGTGATTCACTCCCAGGTCACTGCTAAGTGCCAAGGCATGTGGCAAGAATAGTAGAATGGAAATCAGGTGATGTGGATTCTAATTTGAGCTCTGCTCTGTTAACCCCGGGCATGCCAGTTATCCCCTTTGGGCCTTAGTCTCTTATCTACCTAATGAAGGGTTTGGAGCAGGTAATTCTTCAGTTCTAAGAATCTGTACTCATGAATAACTGTTCAGCATATGACTCAGCCCAAGGTGTACAGGATTGCTGGAGTGTGGAAGGTATGTTGGCTCCTGCCCGTACTAGCAACAAGGCTTAATCTAGTGAACAGAAAGGATCAAAGGTGGCTATATCCCCACCTAAATGTCCATGATCTACAGGTGCTCTTCCAGCTGGCCGAGTGGGTCAGTAATGAGATTTTGTATCTCATTATATGAAGTTCTAAGCACTGAGCCTAATCAGTTACCCATCACTTAAGCAGACAGTGTCAGGCAGAGCTTAACTCTCCTTCTTACTTTTCTTTGTCTTCCTTTTCTCTGTAAGTTCTCTAACATAAGGAACTTCCATTTTGGTGAAAGAATAGAAAAGTTGAGGGACAGGCTAGGTGTGTTGTAAGTAAGACTGATCCAGCTGATTGGTTTGCCATTTAGATTGCATGGCAGACATCTGCCATAAGCACTTAAAACACACCTTCAATAGGCATTAGAAAGCACACACACAGCCAAACACAGTAGCTCACACCTGTAATCCCAAAACTTTGTGAGGCTGAGGCAGGAGGATTGCTTGAGCCCAGGAGTTCAAGACCAGCCTGGGCAATATAGCAAGATGCCATCGCTACAAAAAATTTAAAAATTATCTGAACGTGGTATCACACTCCTGTGGTCTCAGCTACTCAGGGGTCTGAGGTGGGAAGATCACTTGAGCCCAGGAGATCAAGGCTGCAGTGAGCCATGACTGCGCCATTGCACTCCAGCCTTTGCCACAGAGCAGGACCCTGCCACAAAACACACACACTGACTAGGGATGGTGGCTTATGCCCAGCACTTTAGGAGGCTGAGGCAGGCGGATCACTTGAGGTCAGGAGTTCAAGACCAGCCTGGCCAACATGGTGAAACCCTACTCGACGAAAAATACAAAAATCAGCCATGCGGCCGGGTGCGGTGGCTCTCGCCTGTAACCCCAGCACTTTGGGAAGCTAAGGCAGGAGGATCACCTGAGGTCAGGAGTTTGAGACCAGCCTGACCAACATGGTGAAATCCTGTCTCTACTAAAAATACAAAATTAGCCCTGCGTGGTGGCGCATGCCTGTAATCCCAGCTACTCGGGAGGCTGAGGCAGGAGAATCACTTGAACCCAGGAGGCAGAGGTTACAGTGAGCCAAGATCACGCCATTGCACTCCAGCCTGGGCAACAAGAGCGAAACTCCATCTCAAAAAAAAAAGAAAAAAGAAAATCAGCCATGCATGGTGACACACAGTTGTAATCCCATCTACTTGGGAGGCTGAGGCAGGAGAATTGCTTGAACCTGGGAGGCAGAGGTTGCAGTGAGCCAAGATTGCACCACTGCACTCCAGCCTGGGCAACAGAGTGAGACTGTGTCTTGAAACACACACACACACACACACAATTTGCTGTCGTTTTGGCGGCATGGTGGCACATACCTATAGTCCTAGCTATTTGGGAGGCTCAGGCAGGAGGATCACTTGAACCCAGGAAGTTGAAACTGCAGTGAGCTGTGATTGTGCTGCTGCACTCCAGCCTGGGCAACAGAGTGAGGTACTGTCTCAAGAAAATAAAAAAATAAAGAAATAAAAACATAAGGTTTAGATGGCAACTTTAAAATGTGAAAGGAGGATATATAGTTTTTCAAAATTCTTCTAGGAGCTATGCCACCAAAAAGGTTTGAAGACCTGAAGACCATTATATCAGTGGCATAAACATCTTTAATTTGTCCTTTTCCTTCTCCTACACCTAGTCTATTGATTTTTTTTCCCGTTTATCAATTTCAGACTCTGCCTGGTTTTTTACTTTCCCATCCATTGTGTTACAATATTTTTCCCCTCTTGAAATTAGCCCAGTTTCTTGGAGCGAATGCCCCATGCTCCTTCCTACTTCTGTGTCTTTACATTGTCCTCCCTTGGAATGCCGTCATCTCTTCTCTGTTCAAGAACTACTTCTCCCGACTACTGTGGTCGAGACTGATTTCTCTTTAACCTCTACAACATTCACTATTCCATACAGTTAGCCCTTAGCATAGAACATCATTATTTGATTTTGCTCCTTAAGAATAGAAAGCACCTCTTAAAATTTTACCATATTCCCCCTAATGCCTAATGCAATGCTAACCACATAGTGAGTGCTTAATAAATATTGTATTGACTGCCTAGAGTACAGAGCACTTGTTCACTCATTCTTTCGGCCATTCAGCTAATACTTTTTGAGAAATTTTGTGTACCAGGAACTGTACTAGGCACTGGGGTACGGTAGGGACTAAAGTAGATGACAACCCCTGCTTTAAAAGACTGAAAAGTAAGATATATGGTATGTCAAAAGGTAGTAAGTACTGAGAGGAAAAATAGAAAAAGCAGGAAAGAACAGGAAGTGTGTGATGGGGGAGGGTTACAGGGTGGGGAGGGGTAGTGTTGTATACAGTTCTAGATAAGACAGGGAAGTCCTCACTGATACTTATGGTGACATTTTACAAAGCCCCTGAGGTGTAGGAAGGATTTGAGCTTATCTGTGCAAAGAGCCTTCCAGGCAAGGAATTTATCATGTGAAGGCACCAAGGCTGGACCTGCTTAACATTCCAGGAAGGGGCTGGAGCAGAAGGGTGGAGGCCAGATTGAGAGATGAGTCGGAGGACAGTGGGGCCCGGGCAGAGGGACGGAACCTGCAGGTGCTGGCTGCACTCAGGCTTTTGATCTGAGTGAGAATGGAGGCCTTGAGAGGGCTTTGAGCAGAGGAGTGACCTGCTGACTTAAGTTGAATAGAACCCTCTAGATGCTTCATTAAGGCTAGACTGAAGGGAGGCAAAGCCAGAAAGGGCGAGATCGGTCAGGAGGCAACTATATAATGATAATACATTGAATATAATAATGATATATTAAAAATAATAATCCAGAGATAGTGGCACCTCAGACCAGGGGAAGCAGTAGAGGCGGAGAGAAGTGGTCAGATTTTGGATTTATTTTGAAGGTAGAACAGACAGGATTGCTGACTGTTGAGTAGTCAGCTGGGAGCTATTGATGGTTTCTGAGCAGGAGCTGAAGGAAGATTACCCCGGTATAGGACTGCTGGGAAGACGTGGTACAGGCAGAGATCAGGTAGGAGGCCATTGCAAGGATTTAAGGGTGAGATCCATGAGGGTTTTAACTGCAAATCAGCAGAGAAAAAAGGGAGTGGTGATGGTGAGAGAGATTGGAAAGGAGGAATCAACAGGATTTCGTGACTAGATAACAGAGAACCAATATGAAGAAGGGAAACCCTTTTTTTTTTTTTTTTTGAGACAGAGTCTGGCTCTGTTGCCCAGGCTGGAGTACAGTGAGACGATCTCGGCTCACTGCAACCTCCACCTCCTGGGTTCAAGCGATTCTCCTGCCTCAGCCTCCTGAGTAGCTGGGATTACACGCATGCACCACCACGCCTGGCTAATTTTTGTATTTTTAGTAGAGATGGGGTTTCACCATGTTGGTCAGGCTGGTCTCGAACTCTTGACCTGGTGATCCGCCTGCCTTGGCCTCCCAAAGTGCTGGGATTACAGACGTGGAGCCACCACGCCCAGGCAGGAAAACACGCTTTTGAATGTTGTGTGACCTGGAGAATGGTACCATTGTTAATTAAAAAAAAAAAAAAAAAAGCCCAGAGAAGGCTGACTTAGGGAGAAATTTATGCCTTAGTTATACAGAGTTTGAGATGGTAATGAAATATCAAATTAAAACTGTCCTGCAAGGAAGTAGGAAATGTGGAACTGAAAAAGAAGTTAGAACGAAAGATGTGGATCTGTCTTTGGCATAAAGATTATATGAAGTTACATGAGAGTAGATGAGTTTCCAAAGAAGCAGTGTAGCAAGAATAGTGGAGGGCCAAGACTGGATCCTGAGGGTCAGCAACATCTAGGAGCCAGAAAGAAATGCCTTCGGTGAAAGAGACAGAAAGATGGGTCTATTCAAATTGTAGTCAGCCAACCCATGCCAGAAGTAAGCACAGAAAGTAAGAGTGAACATTGGCCAAGCACAGTGGCTGATGCCTATAATCCCAACACTTTGGGAGGCCGAGGCGGGCAGATTGCTTGAGCTCAGGAGTTCGAGACCAGCCTGGGCAACATGGTGAAACTCCAACTCTACAAGAAATTAGCCCGTTCTGTGCACACCTGTAGTCCCAGCTGCTAGGGAGGCTCAGGTGGGAGGATCACTTGAACCTAGAAAGTTGAGGCTGCAGTGAGCCGTGAGCATGCCACTGCACTCCAGCATGGGCAACAGACCGGTGGCTCACGCCTGTAATCCTAGCACTTTGGGAAGCCAAGGCAGGTGGATCACTTGAGGTCAGGAGTTGGAGACTAGCCTGGCCAACATGGAGAAACCCCATCTCTACTGAAAATACAAAAATTAGCTGGGCATGGTGGTGCACACCTGTAATCCCAGCTACTTGGGAGGCTGAGACAGGAGAATCACTTGAACCTGGGAAGCAGAGGTTGCAGTGAGCCAAGATCATGCCACTGCACTTCAGCCTGGACAACAGAGAGAGACTCTGTCCCAAAGGGAAAAAAAAAAAAGATCCAGGAGATCCAGTCCTAGGTATATACCCAAGAGAATTGAAAGCATAAAAACATATGTTCACACAAAAACTTGTACATGGGCTCATACCTGTAATTGCAGCACTCTGGGAGGCCAAAGCAGGAGGATCATTTGAGGCCAGGAGTTCAAGACCAGCCTAGGCAACATAGTGAGACCCTGTCTCTACAAAATGCATGAATGTTTGTAGCAGCATTCTTCATAATGACCCAAAAGTGGAAACAACCCAGTTGTTTGTCAGCTGATGAACGGGTAGATTATATGCAGAGTATCCAGGCTGGGCATGGTGGCTTATGCCTGCAATCCTAGCACTTTGGGAAGCTGAGGTGGACAGATCATTTGAGCTCAGGAATTCAAGATCAGCCTGAGCAACATGGTGAGACCTTGTCTATAAAAAAGTTTTTAAATGTTAAAAAAAAAAAATGCAGAGTATCCATACAATGGAATATTATTCAGCCATAAACAGGAATGAAGTACTGATACATGCTACAACATGGATGAACCTTGAAAACATGCTAAGTGAAATAAGCTAGACACAAAAATCTACATATTGCATGACTCTATTTATATGAAACACCTAGAATAGGCAAATCTATAGAGACATAAAGTAGATTAATGGTTGCCAGGCTCTGGGAGTTAAGAGAGAATGGGAAATGACTGCCAGCGTGTATGGGGTTTCTACTTAGGTGATGAAGATATTCTGAAATTAGATAGATAGTGGGGATGGTTGCACAATCTTTTTTTTTTTTTTTTTTTTTTCTTTTTGAGACAGAGTCTCGCTCTGTTGCCAGGCTGGAGTGCAGTGGCACCATCTCAGCTCACTGCAATCTGTGCCTCCTGGGTTCAAGCAATTCTCCTGCCTCAGCCTCCTGAGTTGCTGGGACTACAGGCAGGCACCACCACGCCTGGCTAATTTTTTGTATTTTAGTAGAGACAGGGTTTCACCATGTTGGCCAGGATGGTCTTGATCTCCTGACCTCCTGATCTGCCCCCTCGGGCTCCCAAAGTGCTGGGATTACAGGCATGAGCCACCGCGCCCAGCCACAACCTTTTGAATATACTAAAAAACATTACATTTTACACTTTGAAGGGTGAATTTTATGTTAAATTATATCTCAGTAGAAAAAATCCAGGAAACTGTGTATAGTCAGCCCTCCATATTTGTGGGTACCACATTCATGGATTCTAAGCTAAATAATAATACAATAATAAAAATATAAATAAAAAACAATATGCTATATAGCAGCTATTTGCATAGGATTTACATTATATTAGGTATTATGAGTAATCCAGAGATGATTTAAAGTGTATGTGAAGATGTGCATAGGTTACATGCAATACCACACCATATTATATAAGGGACTTGAGCATCTGTGGTGTCCTCTGGGAGTACTAGAACAAATCCTTCATGGATACCAAGAGATAACTGTATTCAAAACCAATGAAACCAGTGACAGAGAAGTTTCAAAAAGATTGAAAACACAGCAGGGCAGTCAAGGAAACCAGGGAGGAAGGAAAGACTACTGGATTTGGGTATTAGAAGATGAAAGATTAAAACAAATCATTCCATATCAGCATGCAGTCCACAGACTACTCCTAAAAGTTCCTGAGACTTCTTTTCTTTGGGGTAAAAATTATTTTCATGATACTACTAAGATGTATTTGTCTTTTCACTGGGTTGACACTTGCACTGATGTTGCAAAATGGTGGTAAAACCGCTGGCGCCTTAGCACAAATCAGGAAAGTGGCACCAAACTGTACTAGTGGTGGCTGCATTCTTTACTGCCATGCACTCACAATCAAAACAGAGCCACTTTCACTTAAGAATCGTTGATGAAGTGGTAAATTTTTTTGTTTTTTTTTTTGAGTGAGGGTCTCACCCAAGCTGGAGTGCAGTGGGGCCATCACAGCTCACTGCCGCCTCAACTTCCTGGGCTCAGATGATCCTACCTCAGCCTCCTGAGTAGCTGAGGCTACAGGTGTGTACCACCACACCTGGCTAATTTTTGTTTTGGTTTTGTTTTGTTTTGTTTTGTTTTGTTTTGTTTTGTTTTGTTTTAGAGATGGGGTTTCACTCTGTTGCCCAGGCTAAATATTATTAATTGTATCAAATGTCAGTCCTTGAATAAATCTTTTTTTTAACTGGTATGCACCACCACACCCAGCTAATTTTTGTATTTTTAGTAGAGACAGGGTTTCGCCATGTTAGCCAGGCTGGTCTGGAACTCCTGACCTCAAGTGATCCACCCGTCTTGGCCTC
This sequence comes from Hylobates moloch, assembly GCF_009828535.3. Classification (NCBI taxonomy): domain Eukaryota; kingdom Metazoa; phylum Chordata; class Mammalia; order Primates; family Hylobatidae; genus Hylobates; species Hylobates moloch. The sequence continues at coordinate 6,925,436 of NW_026652283.1, read as the reverse complement.
CCAAAGTGCTGGGAGGCGTAGCCCACCATGCCTGATCCTGAGTACATCTTTTTAACCTTGTTTGAAGAAATGGGAAATATGCATAAACCGCTACCAGTGCTGCACACTGGTAGAGTACGGTGGTTGTCACAAGGAAAAGCATTTGGGTGATTATTCAAGTTGCATATTGATTTGGCAGCTTCTTTTTTCACCGACCACCATTTTTACTTGAAAGAATGATGGACAAACTATGGTTTTAGACTTAGGCATCTGGCAGACAGTCTCTTGAAACTGTATGAAATGAGCCTGTCACTTCAAGGTAAACAAATGACAATATTTGTAGCCAGTGATAAAATTTACACTTTCAAGTAAAAATTAGAATTTTGTTAAACTTGTATCCACTCCCATGAGCTTGACCACTTGCCAATATATACAGACTTTTCTGCTGAAATCAATGGTGAAATTTAAGGAATATGATTTTTTGATATGCATTCTAATGAAATATGTCAATATTTAGAAGATCTGCCTAACAACAGTGAACCTGTATTTTGCAGTGACCCATGTGTGATGTTACAAAGTCATGCATGGTAAAATATCCATTCAAAGCGCAAGAGAAGCCAATGGGTTTTATTATAACAAAAGTTCCTGTTAAGAAACTACTACTTGTCAAGTTTTGATGTAGTGCTAAAGAATATCCAAAATTATCTGAAAATGCAGATACTTTCTCTGTCTGTGTAAAGCCAGATTTTCTTTGTATATTTTAACCAAACTAACATATTACAACAGATTAAATGCAGAAGCAGATTTGAGAATCCAGCCATCTTCTATTAAGTCAGACAGAGGCCATAAATTTATGAAAATGTAAAACAATGGCATTCTTCTCATTAGATGGCTTTATTTCTTTGATTGTTTTGGGAAATATAGTGGTTTACATTTAAAGTATGTTATTTATATTAATGTATAATAGTTTTACTGTTAATATTTTTACTGAATTAATCATATCTTTTACTTTCTTTTTAGTTTTATTTTCTTTCTTTCTTTTTTTTTTTTTTGATATGGAGTCTCGCTCTGTTGCCTAGTCTGGAGCACAGTGGCATGATCTCAGCTCACTACAACCCCCGCCTCCTGGGTTCAAGCGATTCTCCTGCCTCAGCCTCCCAAGTAGCTGGGATCACAGGCACCTGCCACCATGTCTCGCTGATTTTTGTATTTTTTAGTAGAGACAGGGCTTCACCATGTTGTCCAGGCTGGTCTCAAACTCCTGACCTCAAGTGATCTACCCACCTTGGCCTCCCAAAGCATTGGGATTACAGGAGTGAGCCACCACACCCGGTCTTTAGTCTTATTTTCTAACACAGTAAACATTGAGATATAGTTCCCACATTAACAAAAGTTGTTTGGGGTGCTCTATTTATTTATTTTATTTATTTTTTTTGAGGCGGAGTCTCGCTGTGTCACCCAGGCTGGAGTGCAGTGGCGCAATCTCTGCTCACTGCAAGCTCCGCCTCCCGGGTTCACGCCATTCTCCTGCCTCAGCCTCCCGAGTAGCTGGGACTACAGGCACCCGCCACCACGCCCGGCTAATTTTTTGTATTTTTAGTAGAGACAGGGTTTCACCATGTTAGCCAGGATGGTCTCGATCTTCTGACCTTGTGATCCGCCCGCCTCGGCCTCCCAAAGTGCTGGGATTACAGGCATGAGCCACCGCGCCCAGCTTATTTTATTTTTCATTTTTTATTTTTTGAGACAGGGTCTCAAAAAAAACCAACTTTGTTGCCCAGGCTGGAATGCAGTGGCATCATCATAGCTCACTGTAGCTTCCATCTCCCCAGACTCAGGTGATCCTCCTGCCTCAGCCTCTCAAGTAGCTGGGACTACAGGCACGCACCACCCACCCCACCCAGCTATTTTTTTTATTTTTTGTAGAGACAGAGTCTTGCTATGTTGCCCAGGCTGGTCTCAAAACTCCTGGGTTCAAGTGATTCTCCCGTCTCAGCCTCCCAAAGCACTGGGATTACAGGTGTGAGCCACCACTCTTAGCCAAATTTACCAGACTTAATGGAAACAGCCCATTTCTGTTTCTTCAGATGAAACCTCACAACTTTAGGATTAATAAGTAATCTCACAACTATTGTACAGGAAATAAGAAAACATTCCCGCTAACAATGCAGGTTGTGATAGAACTGGTCCCTGACACAAACAGCACTTGGAACTGAGTGAAGTCCGGAGACTGAAGAATACAGTTCTATCCGCTCCCTGTGCTTGACTACAACCCCTAAAGAGGGCTTGTACAAATTAAATGTATCCCAGCAGCTGCTTGAAAGACCACAGCATTGGCCGGGCGCGGTGGCTCACGCTTGTAATCCCAGCACTTTGGGAGGCCGAGGCGGGCGGATCTTGAGGTCAGGAGATCGAGACCACGGTGAAACCCCGTCTCTACTAAAAATACAAAAAAATTAGCCGGGCGTGGTGGCGGGCGCCTGTAGTCCCAGCTACTCGGAGAGGCTGAGGCAGGAGAATGGCGTGAACCTGGGAGGCAGAGCTTGCAGTGAGCCGAGATCGCACCACTGCACTCCAGCCTGGGTGACAGAGACTCTGTCTCAAAAGAAAAAAAAAAAAAAAAACAGCATTTTGAATGTCCCTAGCATTAGGGCTTATAGAGCTCCCATTCTAGTAGAAGATCCTCAGGTTTGGAGTGTACTAAAGGTCATCATCCTTCGTCTGCTATTAAGTTTCTGAAGGCCCTGCTTTAAACAAACAATCAAAAAGAAGGAACAGTTACAGTGCTGCCAAACAAGTTCTTTTTTTTTTTTTCTTTTGAGATGGAGTTTTGCACTTGTTGCCAGGCTGGAGTGCAATGGCGTGATCTCGGCTCACCCCAACCTCCGCCTCCCAGGTTCAAGCAATTCTCCTGCCTCAGCCTCCCGAGTAGCTGGGATTACAGGCATGCACTACCACGCCCAGCTAATTTTGTATTTTTTTAGTAGAGACAGGGTTTCTCCATGTTGAGGCTAGTCTCAAACTCCTGACCTCAGGTGATCCGCCCGCCTCAGCCTCCCAAAGTGCTGGGATTACAGGCGTGAGCCACCGCACCCGGCCAACAAGTTCTTACAAACCTCTGGGTTGTTACGAACCCATCTGGTGCTAATAAAGGTAAGGCATCAACCCCAATCTCCAAGCTGAGAATTTTATCCTCAGGACTGAGCACTGCAGCCTGCATTCGGATGTTAGTGGGGCTGTCAGAACCGTGTCTCATGCTGTTAAAAGTGGAAGTCCTTCCCACTCAGACCCACAGAAGCCGACTCTGATGAGTGGGAGGGTGAGCAGAAGGGGCTTCGGTCATTTTTTATAGATTCTTCAGGTAACTCTAGCCACCATATTAAACATTGGCTCCCACAAAAAAGCATTAAGGCTCAGAAACATCTTGTAGGGTCACACCCTCCCTAAAAACAGCACATCCCTGAAGTGGTGGCTGGGCAGCCAGGCTCCAAAGCCCGCTGAGCTGAGCAGCAGCCAAGAACAAGGTTTGGTGTTTACATACTCAAAATCAGCCTGGGTTGTCACAGCAACTCACCCCAGCACAGTTCTTCCTTCTCCATGGCGGCTTGCTTCCAGGCTTTGCTGTTCCCTGTCACCGTCTTAACGTTCCTGCTAACCTGGCCTGCTGCATTCTTTTTATTTTTCTCCCAATTCCTCCGCCTTCTTATCATGTGTTTGCTAGTGTGCAATACCTCACCTGTTTGGAACGCGCCTGAAAGCAAGAAATAGCACACAAGGCCTCTAAGTGGCCAGAACAGATGTTACCAGGCCTATGCACTAAGTCCATAAGGAAAGCACCCAAGCCCCTTGCTTTTGTCTTAAATCTTTTTTTTACACCTTTAAAATAAGGTTATGGTTTCTAAGGCCTGCCATAAATTAGGAGTAGGGAAAGGAACTATTGCCAAGCACCCCGAAAGTTCAAGAGGTGACTGTTGATCCCAGAGTAGCAAGGAAAGGAACAGACAGGCTATAAGAAGTGGACACAAGAACTCAGAACTCAGGACAGTGTAGGTCTTGTTAGAGTCAGGCAGACAATTTCACATACCTCAGAACGTCATAAAGCCATTGTGACTTTACTCTGGAATACATATGATCCAGACACCTAGAAAATGTTAAATTAGATTCAACTTAAAGAGGCAGAGTAATATGTGTGGTGTTTTTTAATTTCGAGCATTCCAAATGGTTAAGGGTTTTCATGCTTAAAGAGAGAAACTTAGCTATCTGGAACTTATTTATGAGTGCTCTAGATAATTATCTACTCTGTTTTATATTTTTATTTATTTATACTCCATTATTTAAAAAAAAAAAGTAAAAATAAAGCAAAAGATTGAAGGCATTGACTTTTAGTCTATATACTTTCTAGTTCCTGGCTCTAGTTCTTAGCAATATTTGCTGCTAACCTGGTGTTCTGTCTCTGCCAAATTTCTGCCCATGTGAAATGTATGAGACTTGATCCTATTTCCTTGCTCATTCATCTACCTGAAAGGGTCATAGATGTCTCCACCTCCCTGGAGCTAGTGATACTATATCCCATCATCTCAGCCAGCTAGAAAATGAACCATCACATGCCACCTCCTCCCCAATTACGTGCTCCATAAACAGAATACCTGGCATATAGCAGGCATTTACTAAACACTTGGTGAATGAATACATGAGCCGGTAATCCACAAGATATCTGTAGAATTAATTACAGTTGAGCCTTGAACAGCACAGGGCCTATGGGATCCCACCCCTTGTACAGTCAAAAATCCTCATAAAACTTTTTTTTTTTTTTTTTTTTTTTTTGAGACGGAGTCTCGCTCTGTCGCCCAGGCTGGAGTGCAGTGGCGCGATCTCGGCTCACTGCAAGCTCCGCCTCCCGGGTTCACGCCATTCTCCTGCCTCAGCCTCTCCAAGTAGCTGGGACTACAGGCGCCCGCCACCACGCCCGGCTAATTTTTTGTATTTTTAGTAGAGACGGGGTTTCACCGTGGTCTCGATCCCCTGACCTCGTGATCCGCCCGCCTCGGCCTCCCAAAGTGCTGGGATTACAAGCGTGAGCCACCGCGCCCGGCCCTTTTTTTTTTTTTTTTGAGACAGAATCTTGCTTGTTGCCCAAGCTGGAGTGCAATGGCATGATCTCAGCTCACTGCCACCTCCGCCTCCCGGGTTCAAGCAATTCTCCTGCCTCAGCTTCCCAAGTAGCTGGGATTACAGGTGCCTGCCACCATGCCTAACTAATTTTTGTATTTTTGGTAGAGACGGGATTCACCATGTTGGTCAGGCTTGTCTCAAACTCCTGACCTCAGGCGACCCACCCGCCCAAGCCTCCCAAAGTAGGGGATTACAGGTGTGAGCTGCCACACCTGGCCCACAGGTATAACTTTTTTTTTTTTTTTTTTTTTTTTTGAGACAGAGTCTCGCACCGTCACCAGGCTGGAGTGCAGTGGCTCTCTCTGCTCAGTGCAATCTCTGCTCACTGCAACCTCTGCCTCCCGGGTTCAAACGATTCCCTTACCTCAGCCTCCTGAGTAGCTGGGACTACAGCTGCATGCCACCATGCCCAGCTAATTTTTTGTATTTTAGGAGAGACAGAATTTCACCATATTAGCCAGGATGGTCTTGATTTCCTGACCTTGTGATCCGCCTGCTTCGGCCTCCCAAAGTGCTGAGATTACAGGCATGAGCCACCGCGCCCGGCCACATATAAATTTTGACTCTCCAAAAACTTAGCTACTAATAGTAGACTTACCAATAGCATAAACAAGTTGATTAACATATATTTTGTATGTCATTTGTATTATATATGTATTTCTTACCATAAAGTAAACTATAGAAAAGAAAATGTTATTAAGAAAATCATAAGCAAGAGAAAATATGTTTACCCTTCATTCATTCAGTGGAAGTGGATCAGCATAAAGGTCTTCCTCCTCATGATCTTCAGGTTGAGCAGGCAAGGAGGAGGAGAAAGAGAAAGGGTTGCCATCTCAGCAGTGGCAGAGGCAGAGGGAAGTCTAAGGGGACCTATGCTGTTCAAAATTGTGTTTATCAAGGGTCAACTATACTTGCATGAAGCTATAAATTTAAGAGCCTAGCCCATTATGGGAACAGCAATAAAAAAAAAAAAACACCAATTGGCCGGGCGTGGTGGCTCACGCCTGTAATCCTAGCACTTTGGGAGGCCGAGGCAGGTGGATCACCTGAGGTCAGGAGTTCGAGACCAGCCTGGCCAACATGGTGAAATACCGTCTCCACTAAAAATACAAAAATTCACTGGGCATGGTGGCAGGCACCTGTAATCCCAGCTACTCGGGAGGCTGAAGCAGGAGAATTGCTTGAACCTATGGGCCGGAGGTTGCAGTGAGCCGCCAAGATCGCGCCATTGTGCTCCAGCCTGGGTAAAAACAGCTAAACTCCATCTCAAAAAAAAAAAAACACCAGTTGATCCTGGCACCAGGAAGATCAAATGGTGGATATGCTGTTGTGTGGGAAAACTAGGACACACATCAGTACAGTTTGTTTGTTTGTTTGTTTTGAGACAGAGTCTCGCTCTGTTGCCCAGGCTGGAGTGCAGTGGCACGATCTCAGCTCACTGCAAACTCTGCCTCCCAGGTTCAAGTGATTCTCCTGCCTCAGCCTCCCAAGTAGCTGGGATTACAGGTGCCCGCCACCACACCCAGCTAATTTTTTATATTTTTGGTAGAGATGGGGTTTCACCATGTTGGCCAGTATGGTCTCAAACTCCTGATCTCAAGTGATCCACCCACCTCAGCCTCCCAAAGTGCCTTGGTTTACAGGCATGAGCCACTGCACCCAGCCAGTACAGTTTTTTGGTTTTTGTTTTGTTTTGTTTTGTTTTTTTGAGACGGAATCTCGCTCTGTCGCCCAGGCTGGAGTGCAGTGGCGCCATCTCAGCTCACTGCAAGCTCCACCTCCCAGGTTCATGCCATTCTCCTGCCTCAGCCACCCGAGTAGCTGGGACTATAGGCACCCACCACCACACCTGGCTAATTTTTTTTTTTTGTATTTTTGTAGAAATGGGGTTTCACCGTGTTCGCCAGGATGGTCTCGAGCTCCTGACCTCATGATCTGCCCATCTCAGCCTCCCATAGTGCTGGGATTACAGGCATGAGCCACTGCGCCCGGCCTTTTTTTTTTTTTTTTTAAATGTATGGGGGGAAAATGACTAGAAGGACAGAAACCAACATTTAACATGATTGTGCATTTACTTATTTAACAAATAATTGAGCAACTTATTTCTGTATGATACTATTCTAAGCATTTTAGAGTTAATGAAACTCACAGTAAACTGTATTGCCCATGATAAAAACTGCACTTACATAATTTAAAAGCAAGAATCGCAGCAATTCATCAGGCACAGTGGCTCACGCCTGTAATCCCAACACTTTAGGAGGCCAGGTAGGAAGATTCCTTGAGCCCAGGAGTTCAAGGTCAGCCTGGGCAACATAGTGAGACCTCATGTCCATAAAACTACAAAATAGCCAGACATGGTGGCAAGCATCTGTGGTCCCAGCTACTCAGGAGGCTGAAGTTGGAGGATCACTTGAGCCCAGGAGGTCAAGGCCGCAGTGAGCGATGATCATGCCACTGCACTCCGGCCTGGGTGACAGAGCAAGACCCTGTCTCAAAATAAATAAAAATAAAAGCAAGAATTGCAGAAAGTATAAACCATGACCAACTCAAGAAAATAATCAATGAAAGAATAGGCAGAATGTCTTTCCAAAAAGCAGTTGAGAGATTCCCATCCTCCACATATGCACTAGGGCAGTGGGAACGTTGCCAGGCATGGCAGCCAGACCTCTAGATAGAACACTGAAGGTGAGTCTGCAGTAAAGCCATGGAATATGCTAATTTTAGTTTAGGAATACCAAATGTTATTGACCGTTTTTAATTCAATAAGCAACCCTTGGCCGTGTATAATCAGTTCATGACCCATCAGGAGATCCTCTGTGGTTCACTCATGGCCTTTGGACTATACTCTGAATCATGGCTTTAGAAGACATTTTTCCAGTATACTTAAATGGATTTTATAACTTGGTTGATGCCCAGATTACAGACTGTGAGGAGTATCTCCACATATCTTGTAACTGCTATATATGCAGTCAGCAATTCCAGTATTTAGCCTGATATTAATTTATATTTTTCCTCATAATCTGATAATACTGTGCTAGCAAGATAGATCACAAAGTGTAAATGAGTGTTTCTGGCGCATAGATGGGTACCCTCAAATCTTTGTATCTTGTTTTTTAATAGAGACGGGGTTTCGTTGTGTTGCTCAGGCTGGTGTCAAACTCCTCGGCTCAAGCAATCCCCTTACCTCAGCCTCCCAGAGTGCTGGGATTATACATAGGAGCCACCATGCCTAGCTTCCTTGTATCATTTTTTAAAATTCAAGTAAGAGAAAATGTCTGGCAATAGTTCATAAGCTATAAATGAAACCTAGCCTTAGGACCCACCTTTATATTGCCTCAATCAAATATTAATATCTTTAGTTCAAAATTTGTATTTACAAAAAAACTTTTGATTTTTGGGGATACTGTTATTGCCTTCTCTGTTGCCATACATATAATGTATGTTTTCTTTTTTCTCTCTCCCTCTGGGCTGCGTTTCATGCCAGATAAACTTCCAAACCAAAATGGGATGGCACCAGGCACAAATAACACTCTTCTTATCTTTTTCCCCATCTAGGTTACCCCTTTGCTTTGTTTTATCGGCATTACCTTTTCTACAAGGAGAGCTACCTCATCCACCTCTTCCATACCTTTACAGGCCTCTCAATTGCTTATTTTAACTTTGGTGAGTAAACTAAATTAGCAGTGACACTGCAAGTAGTGGGAACCTGGAGGGAACAGACTTGAACAAAATTTCCTTGAGAGAATCTAATAGGTAGGGAAGTTATAATGCTCCCACTTGCAAAGAGGGTTGTATGAAGAGGAACACAGCTTAACTTTTCCTTTTTTCTTTTATGTACATTCCTCTGTCAGATAAAAACATTTTGAGGGTGGTTACCCTTGCCATACCTCATCAACAAAGAATCCTTAGTTCCTCTCTGCTGTGGATGTAACTGAATGACCGAGCCAAGCAATCCCCACTTAGATTCATTCTTCACTTCAGACATTCAAAAATACAGTAACAAGCTGGGCGTGGTAGCCCTTGCCCAGGAATTCAAGGCTGCAGTGAGCTATGATTGAGCTACTGCACTCAAGTCTGGACAACAGAGCAAGTCTCATCTCTAAAAAAACAAACAAAAAAAGAAAAGAAATAAAATAACACCCTAATAATCTTTTTATTTTAATAACGAATTTCCATCCTCTCCTCCAAAACATGAGGTTATTCTGAAAAAAAAGATCCTGATGCCAACGTTATTTCTTTATATATTACGTTGTGATTGGAAGTCTCAGGACGGGTGGGAGTGTAAAAACCAAGCTAAATTCTCTCTTCTTGCATCCAGGAAACCAGCTCTACCACTCCCTGCTATGTATTGTGCTTCAGTTCCTCATCCTTCGACTAATGGGCCGCACCATCACTGCCGTCCTCACTACCTTTTGCTTCCAGATGGTAAACGTCTTTCCCTTAGCAGCTCAGGCTACAACTGACAGCAGTTCAGGGGACAGGGGTAGGCAGGGGATTGTAGTATGGAAATTAGCAGACCTAATTTCTAACCCCTCTCCCAGCACTTAGCAGTACGACTTCAGGTAGGTGGCTTATCACAGGCCCCAAGTGTTCCATCCACAGATTGTAATGGTAACTCTTTGCCTGCCTCAAGGAAGGGCCACCAGCTAACCCTTTGCATACTGTGCCATTAGGCTCTTTGGTTTAGCCCACTATCCAGGAGCAGAGTCACTTCAAGGCAAGACAGAAAAGCAACTTAGAATGAGTTAAAGAACCTAAGCCTAGGCCAGGCAAAGTGGCTCACACCTGTAATCCCAGCACCTTGGGAGGCCAAGGCAGTCAGATTGCTTGAGCCCAGGAGTTTGAGACTAACCCGGGCAACATGGTGAAACCCCATCTCTACAAAAAAAAATACAAGAATTAGCCCTCCAGCCTGGGCAACATGGTGAAACAAAAAAAATTAAAAATTAGCCAGGTGGGGTGGCATGCACCTGTGGTCCCAGCATCTAAATTCTCATCTCAGTTTAGCCCTCATTTTGCCAAGAAGCCTTGAGCAACGCTCTTCCCATTATAGGTTTTCAGCACCTCCATTCGAAGGAATTTATTAAGGCTTTTAATGATGGGATGAGGAGAAAGGAAAAAGGAAAGAGAACATTGAATTTCAGAGCAGGGAGAAGAAATGGTAGTGATGCTAGAATAAATACTTCTGCCTCTCCTAGGCCTACCTTCTGGCTGGATATTATTACACAGCCACCGGCAACTATGATATCAAGTGGACAATGCCACATTGTGTTCTGACTTTGAAGCTGATTGGTGAGTGATGGTCACCGCCTACCTTCCTTACATGTAGGTCCCTCCCCCATCTCACTAAAAACTTCCTCGGCACTCCCCCACCATACACTTCTGGCTGCACTCAGTCTACAGGCCACATCCTCAGTGTCCTCTCCCACCACCCTACCCACCCGTTCTCTCTCTGCTCAGGTTTGGCTGTTGACTACTTTGACGGAGGGAAAGATCAGGTAAGTACCCATTCATCCGCAGAGAGGTTCAAGACTTAATGAAAGGGAAGAAAAAGGTTAACAAAAGACCGAACCCAAATTCCAGAGCAGAGCCTCTCCCTCATTCCCCAGCCTGTGCAATCTCCCTTTCAGACAGCACTGAGTGAGGATCAACAAATCTAATTTGCCCAGGATCCAGCTCTTGCACAAAGTCCAGAGATCAATGCCAGCAAGGCATTTGCTAAAGCAGCAACAGCCAGCTATGCACACACATACGCATTTCCACAAGAAGCAACTATTTGTCATCCCCCAAAGAGAAGGCTATTTGAAGAACCCCAGTCAGTGGGGCACATGGGTGGGGAACATTCAAACTGGCTCTTGTGGGGAGATTCAAGGCTATCCTGAACCATGCATTCTCTTCTTGGCATAGAATTCCTTGTCCTCTGAGCAACAGAAATATGCCATACGTGGTGTTCCTTCCCTGCTGGAAGTTGCTGGTTTCTCCTACTTCTATGGGGCCTTCTTGGTAGGGCCCCAGTTCTCAATGAATCACTACATGAAGCTGGTGCAGGGAGAGCTGACTGACATACCAGGAAAGATACCAAACAGGTAATTGCCCCTCTTGGTCTAGATGTTCATGTAGGTATTTCACTCACTGAAGTGACTCTTCTGAAAGCTGCATTCCTCCAGCATGACCCTGGCATAGAGACCTGTGTCATGCAGGCCCTGGACTGTTGTAACAGGCACTCTGTGCCAGGAGTAGGCCTTTTTAGTTTAGGGTTCTCCCAGCTATCCATTCTAACACTGGTACAAACATAAAAATCCACATTTATGCCACAGGATTTTGCCTGAACCAGTCACATTTCTGCCTTTAAAGCCTATTTTCATGTATATACGAAATATATTTATGATTGATAGGTAGGTAGGTAGAGGCTGGGCACAGTGGTTTCACCTCTATAATCCCAGCACTTTGGGAGGCCGAGGTGGGAGGATCACTTGAGCCCATGAGTTCTAGACCAGCCTGGCAACATAGACAGACTCTGTCTCTACAAAAAAATACAAAAATTAGCAGGCATAGTGGCATACATCTGTAGTCCCAGCTACTTAGGAGGCTGAAGTGGGAGGATTGCTTGAGCCCAGGGGAGGTGGGTCAAGGCTGCAGTGAGCTTTGATCACACCACTGCACTCCATTCTGGGCGACATAGCAAAATCCTGTCTCAAAAATATTTATTTATCAGTAGGAAATGTAGGAGGGCACAGTGGCTCATGCCTGTAATGCCAACGCTCTGGGAGGCCAAGGCAGGAGGATCACTGGAGGCCAGGAGTTCAAGACCAGCCTGGGCAACATAGTGAGACCCCATCTCCACAAAAAAAATTATCCAGGCAAGGTGGTACATGCCTATAGTCCCAGCTACTCAGGTGGCCAAGGCAGGAGGATCGCTTGAGCCCAGGAGTTCAAGGCCACAGCGAGCAATGACTATGCCTCTGTACTCTAGCCCGAGTGGCAGAGCAAGGCCCTGTCTCTAGAAAATAAAAATTAAAATGGTTAAAAAAAAAAAAAAAAAGTTTAATTGCCAGAAGAATTCCTTCACGGAGAACTTGTCCATCCCGTGTTTCAGCTTCAATTCAACCAAGAAATGAAGGAGCAGATTCAAAGTGGTTATTTTTATTATCTTACCTCCACTGGGTTTTCAGTCCCAATGGAGACTGTGAAACCTGGCAAGACCTTGAGATCAGTAGCATCCCTGAGGGGTAAACACAAGACTGGTCCACTGTCTGCTGCCCTGACCTTCCCACAACTCTTAGAGGTTTGCACTTCCCATTCCTCATAGCCAGCCATAGAAATCTTTTCCTGAAACAGGAAACACTTTAGGCAGCAGAGCTTCTCATCCCATTCCAGGTAGACAACCACACCCCTAAACACTCCTCTCCATAACTGAAGGTCAGAGGGTGAAGGGAATAGTCTCTGCTCTCTGTGACCAGGAACTTCACTCGTTCCTTTCCAGCACCATTCCTGCTCTCAAGCGCCTGAGTCTGGGCCTTTTCTACCTAGTGGGCTACACACTGCTCAGCCCCCACATCACAGAAGACTATCTCCTCACTGAAGACTATGACGTGAGTGTCTACTAAAGCAGCAGCAGCATGACTGCACCAGAGCTAGAAAATGGACAGGCAAGGATCCCTATAGATAGCAGAGACGTAGGAAATATCATCTACAAATGCATGTTGGTTTTGCTGTAGATCTGTGAGTTGGTGTCAATGCCAGGCATGCCGGGACACATTCATCAGCCAGCAATGAACGACCTTCGCGGGCACAGGGCTGTGCCAGGTGCACATTTAGCACCCCTTGCCTTCTCTAGGAGCCGCTCCTAGCTTGCCTTATCACATCCACGTGATCCCTCAGAGCACAGCAGCTTCTGATCTCCATCCTATTTTCTTCTCTTGACTGATACATTTGGGTGCTTCTAGGGAAATCAGAAACCAAGGGAAGGGGGGGAAGTGCTGGCTTTTGCTCCTGCCCAGCTGAAAGGCTTGAAAACAGTTCAGTAATTCTGGGCAGGTTTCTCTCCTTAAATTAAAATCCAGTATGGGCCCCTCCATACTTAACATTCCAAATGCTCATTCCAAAAACTTTGCCAACGAAGGCAAACAGTAGAGAAGTTAAACACAGTGCTGCCCTTGGGGCTCTCCAAGGGAAAGGTGAATGAATATTCTCCAGGCCCTCTGCTTATTCCTCTCTGCCTGTTGTGAAGGCAATCAGGCCAGACTATTGGGGGCATCTGGCAGCAGGACTCAGGCAGGTATGAAGTAGCCACAAGTGTGAAAAGGAAGAGTGCTAAGAGAAACTGCCTAATCATGCGATATCCCTAATGCATTGTGCTTTCTTCTCTCAAGAACCACCCCTTCTGGTTCCGCTGCATGTACATGCTGATCTGGGGCAAGTTTGTGCTGTACAAATATGTCACCTGTTGGCTGGTCACAGTAAGTAGAAAAGTTGAAACAGGGTCCTATTTAGACAAGCCATGGGGGCTGGTATGGCAAGAGCCCTAACTGAGCTATTCCCTCTCAGGAAGGAGTATGCATTTTGACGGGCCTGGGCTTCAATGGCTTTGAAGAAAAGGGCAAGGCAAAGTGGGATGCCTGTGCCAACATGAAGGTGTGGCTCTTTGAAACAAACCCCCGCTTCACTGGCACCATTGCCTCATTCAACATCAACACCAACGCCTGGGTGGCCCGGTGAGCTGCTGGTGGGGAGCCTGGACCCTGGTTCCTTCCTTCCACTGTCTTCCCAGATTGGAGGGCAAGGATGTACCATGTCACCCCTATGCGTCTTTCCCACCTGGGCAGAACCCCCTGTCGCTCACACTGACTTTGACCCCCCCACCTATACCCCCCCCCAAAAAAAACATTCCTGTCATATTTGAAAAAAAGGCAAGATATAAAAGTGCGTTAAGACCTGGGTGTTACTCCAGCTCTGCCAATAGACTTATGTCCTCCACTGCCCTGTTTATAAACAGCTTTACTTGTTTGTCCCCACCATTAGAGTGTGGGCAGCTTGAGTAGAGTGTCTGGTTCACCACTGATCTCGGTATCAGCACTCAGTCACTGCTGCCGAACCAAGTGGCTCGTGCGCACACGGTCTCCAGCTCCGCCTTGGGTCTGCTTTCCATCTCTAAAAGTAATCAGTCAGCACTGCCTCCTGTACCCTCTGGGGGCTACACGTGGGAGCCCACCAGCACTCCACTCCAATCCTCAGGGTGAGGACCCAGAGGCAGGTGGCGGGATGCAAGGACCAGTCAGTTTGAGGGTCGCCCCACCCACCCTTTTCTCCAGCTACTTCTTCAAACGACTCAAGTTCCTTGGAAATAAAGAACTCTCTCAGGGTCTCTCGTTGCTATTCCTGGCCCTCTGGCACGGCCTGCACTCAGGATACCTGGTCTGCTTCCAGATGGAATTCCTCATTGTTATCGTGGAAAGACAGGTAGGCCTCCAGGGTGGGGGTGAAGGGGAATATAAGGGACAAGATGCTGATAAGCTCCTCCTCCCTCCCCAGGCTGCCAGGCTCATTCAAGAGAGCCCCACCCTGAGCAACCTGGCCGCCATTACTGTCCTCCAGCCCTTCTACTATTTGGTGCAACAGACCATCCACTGGCTCTTCATGGGTTACTCCATGACTGCCTTCTGCCTCTTCACGTGGGACAAATGGCTTAAGGCAAGTGAAGGCCTGCTTGTGAGACTGGGAGGGACTCACTGCAACCTCGGGCAGCAAGGGACGCTCCAGGCCTGTCTACCTCAGTGGCCTCTCTCTCCACAGGTGTATAAATCCATCTATTTCCTTGGCCACGTCTTCTTCTTGAGCCTACTATTCATATTGCCTTATATTCACAAAGCAATGGTGCCAAGGAAAGAGAAGTTAAAGAAGATGGAATAATCCATTTCCCTGGTGAGTAAATACAGCTAAGCTAAAACTACCACCAGGTTACAGAATAGAGCAACAGACTGGAAAAAAAACAATAGTATTAGAAATCTGGGGTGAATTCCAAGGATTAGCCTGGCTACTAAGGAACACAGTGTGGGCAATGACTGCTGTGACTTACTGAGGCATGCTAGGAAACATCTGGAAGGGCTACAGACCAGGAATTAGGGGAGTAACTAACCAGCCTTCCAATCACATCTTGTCTTGCAGGTGGCCTATGCAGGACTGGTGCAGAAACTACTTGTCTCTCTTTTCACAACACTCCTTTGCCCCAGAGCAGAGAATGGAAAAGCCAAGGAGGTGGAAGATCGATGCTTCCAGCTGTGCCTCTGCTGCCAGCCAAGTCTTCATTTGGGGCCAAAGGGGAAACTTTGTTTTGGAGAAGGAGTCTTGCTTTGTCACCCACGCTGGAATGCAGTGGCGCGATCTCAGCTCACCGCAACCTCCACCTCCCGGGTTCAAGTGATTTTCCTGCCTCAGCCTCCCAAGTAGCCGGGAATACAGGCACGCCACCACGCCCAGCTAATTTTTGTATTTTCGGTAGAAACGGGGTTTCACCACATTGGCCAGGCTGGTCTCGAACTCCTGACCGCAAGTGATCCACCCGCCTCCGCCTCCCAAAATGCTGGGATTACAGGCGTAAGCCACCATGCCCGGCCCAAAGGGGAAACTCCTGTGGGAGGAGCAGAGGGGCCCACATCTCCCCTCTGACTCCCCCATGCACATTGCCTTATCTCTCCCCATCTAGCCAGGAATCTATTGTGTTTTTCTTCTGCCAATTTACTATGATTGTGTATGTGCCGCTACCACCACCCCCCCCATGGGGGGGCGGAGAGGGGTGCAAGGCCCTGCCTGCTCCACTTTTTCTACCTTGGAACTGTATTAGATAAAATCACTTGTTTGTTCAGTTTTTCACCACTAGCATTCCTGACTGCTCTCTTTCACAGTTCTTCTCCATCCTTGCCATGGCTGACCATCAGGGTTCTCTCCTTTAGTGCACAGGAATCTGGGAGCTACAGCCCGCCTTCAAAGCATGGAACCAAATTGCAAACTCTGTAACCTCTTATCTGTCCCTGAAGTCCCAGGGAACAAAAGTTTTACAACATTGGATACTTTAGGAATCCCAAAACAACCAGGTTTGCAAGAACAGCATTCATAGGATAAACCAATAGCAAATGTACAGCCTTGGCTTCCCCAAACTCCACAGCCTCAGTGCAGAAAGATCATCTTCCAGCAGTCGGCTCAGACCAGGGTCAAAGGATGTCACATCAACAGTTTCTGGTTTCAGAACAGGTTCTACTACTGTCAAATGACCCCCCATACTTCCTCAAAGGCTGTGGTAAGTTTTGCACAGGTGAGGGCAGCAGAAAGGGGATAGTTGCTGATGGACACCATCTTCTCTGTATACTCCACACTGACCTAAGAAAAGAACAGTTTTGTCAGCCAACTCTGTCACTCAGTAGCTGTTTCAACCCTTCTTTAGAGCAGGAAAACTATGGCTGAGCTGGTATTTCAGCTGTGCTGTTTAATATCAAATTCCGACAAAGGATGAAGAAGGTCCTAACTGTGACTATTACAATTATGGCAGCAGTCCTCAAAGGGGCAGAGTGTGGAACTGTCATGTGTCTTCTAGCTCACTGTAAGCATTGTTAAAATGCCTACTGCTCTGGGAATTCTATACTAAGTTCAGCTCTACCAAGAATTTCAGGGCTGAGCCCAGACCTTACCTTGCCATGGGCAAAGGCCCCTACCACAAAAACAATAGGATCACTGCTGGGCACCAGCTCACGCACATCACTGACAACTGGGATGGAAAAAGAAGTGCCAACTTTCATACATCCAACTGGAAAGTGATCTGATACTGGATTCTTAATTACCTAAAGTAAAAAAGAGAAAAGTCAGCCCCAGAAACATTCCCAGAACCAACCTTCAACTAATAGGTTTCAATACCTCACCTTCAAGAGCTTCTGGGGGCCATCAGCTGCTCGAACACTGAGCTTGTGTAAAAGTTGAACTAGAAGGGGGAAAAGGAGTTCAGAGCTAGATGGGAGACCACAGTCCTTCTGTCCAGTCATCTAACAAGGAAAACCCCATAGGTAAGATGAGTTCCCTGTGTACTTTATATCCAGACTGGACTCCTGAAATGTTAGGAACAAACAGTTGCCAAGCATATGGCTAGCTGTACAGTGATGGGTTCAGACTCCCTCTTTCACTCAGCCAGGAAGCTACTGCAAGAACAGGAGTGGAGTTTCCACAAACATAGAAAAATAATAACAGTCCTTGTCCTGGTATTAATCATGTTGTTCTCCCATTTCCTCACTTAAAAATCCCACATTTAGTTCTCCCTTTTCCTCTTCCTCCCTTCTTGCCTACTGACAAGTTCATTCTAACTTTGTTCTAAGGCTTCTTACCCATGAGGCCACAAAAGCGGTCAAAGGTTCTGGGAATTCGGGTCTGGGGATTCACTTCAATCAGAACATTCTTCTGTGTATGGATGTAAACCTGTAGCAAGCCAGCTCGGTTCAGGGGACTATCCATCAGCATCAGCAAACTCTGAGCAAAGCAGAAACCAAGGCATGGTTAAGGCTGAAGAGAGGCAGCATTCAGCTGCCAACCCTTCCATACAGAGGCTCAAAGGGTTGTGAGCACTGTCCCTGGAGTTACCTGGTGGGCGATGTCTGGCCGCACTTCCCCAGGGTCCCGTCCATTCTTCAACAATATAGACTTGTGCTTGTCACAGTTGAGTAGCTCATATGTCTTCCCTACCTGAAGAACAGGGAACATGACGAAAGAACAGCATAAGCTTCTGTTACCTAGCCCCGTGGTTCTTCAAGTGTGGTCCCCAAACTACCAGCAGCAGCTGCACCTGGAAACTTGTTAGGCAAATTCTCAGGCCCACCCTAGACCTACTAAACCAGAAACACTGGAGGTGGAGCCCAGCAAGCCCTTCGGGGGATTACCGTGCAGCCTTATTTGCACTCCCCAGTAAATGGTCTTAGAGGGAAACAGGAGGAAGGGCACAACCTGTGACTTCACATTATCTACTAATACACTGGATTTAATTTAAAAACCTGTGGCTGTTAGGCAAGGCCAATGAGACATCCTGGAACTAGGCAGGAGTTAGTAGTGAGCAAGGCTGAATGCAGTGTTTATTACAGGAGCAGTAAGTATGTACTGTGCAAAATACACAGTCACTACCTTCAGTTTGCGTACACCAAACATGCACTAAGTGAAGAGCTGCAAATCTGAACAAGAAGAAATGTGAAGGCCGGGCGTGGTGGCTCACCCCTGTAATCCCAGCACTTTGGGAGGCCGAGGCGGGCGGATCACAAGGTCAGGAGATGGAGACCATCATGGCTAACACGGTGAAACCCCATCTCTACTAAAAAATATAAAAAATTAGCCGGGCGTTGTGGCAGGCGCCTGTAGTCCCAGCTACTTGGGAGGTGGAGGCGGGAGAATGGCGTGAACCCAAGAGGCGGAGCTTGCAGCGCCACTGCACTCCAGCCCAGGCAACAGAGCAAGACTCTGTCTCAAAAAAAAGAAATGTGAAAACTAATGATGCAGGAGGCAGTTTAATCAAAGAAAATTCTCAGAAGTAAAATGAAGAGGGGTTATTCCCAGTTTTAAGACTGGCATGGGGGCAGGTGCAGTGGCTCATGCCTGTAATCCCAGCACTCTGGGATGCCAAGGCAGGCAAATCATTTAAGGTCAGGAGTTCAAGACCAGCCTGGGCAAAATGGCAAAACCCCATCTCTACTAAAAATACAAAAATTAGCTGGGCATGGTGGCACATGCCTGTAGTCCTAGCTACTTGGGAGGCTAAGGTGGGAGGATGGCTTGAGCCCGGGAGACAGAGATTGCAGTGAGCCAAGACTGCACCACTGCACTCCAGCCTGGGTGACACAGCAAGACCCTGTCTCAAAAAAAAGAAAAAAAAAGACTGGCATGAGCAAAGGTACAGATGGAATCAAGACAAAGTAGCCAGGTGTGGTGGCTTATGCCTGTGATCCCAACACTTTAGGAGGCTGAGGCGGGAGGATCACTTGAGCCCAGGAATTTGAGACCAGCCTGGGCAACACGGTGGGACCTTGTCTCACAAAAAAAAAAAAAAAAAAAAAAAAAAAGCCAGGCACAGTGGCATTTGCTGGCAGTCCCAGTTACTCAGGAGGATGAGGTGGGAGGACTGCTTGAGCCAGGGAGGTAGAGGCTGCAGTGAACCATCACACCACTGCACTCTGTTGCCCAGGCAACAGAGCAAGACCCTATCTTAAAAAAGAAACAAAAGGCCGGGCGCGGTGGCTCACGCTTGTAATCCCAGCACTTTGGGAGGCCGAGGCGGGCGGATCACGAGGTCAGGAGATCGAGACCACGGTGAAACCCCGTCTCTACTAAAAATACAAAAAATTAGCCGGGCGTGGTGGCGGGCGCCTGTAGTCCCAGCTACTCGGAGAGGCTGAGGCAGGAGAATGGCATGAACCCGGGAGGTGGAGCTTGCAGTGAGCCGAGACTGCGCCACTGCACTCCAGCCTGGGCGACAGAGCAAGACTCCGTCACAAAAAAAAAAAAAAAAAGAAACAAAAAAGTGGAAACGAAGAAAGGCAATTTTGAGGAAAATTGGGAGCTGAGACACTGAAGGGCAGTGATTATACATGAAGCTGCTTTGTAAACCACAGAATCCTAATGTATCAAGCACAAAGCCAAAAATAATTCTGCAGTAAGCAGGGCAGGATGGGAATGACTGACAGACACTATCCTAACAACTCTCTGTACACTGGAAAAGACATCAGAAGTTTGCTGTTAAAGAAGTGGACTACATCTGTAGCAGCTGAAAGAAATAATTCCAAGTTGCAATTTGGAGTCCCAAGGAGCATTAGGGTGGTCAGTAAAAAGTCTAAAAACAAACTGTTATATACAAATACAAGTTTTGGAAGGCTAAGTTTTTATGTATCACTGGAATGTATATGTCTAGCAAGATTCTTGAGATATATGGCTCCAAAAAGTCTGCGAAAAAAGAGATTTTGAAATTGAATAGTTGAAGTAATAATGTCACAGAGAGTAAGCACAAAGAAAGAACAAATGACCAAGAACTAAGTCCATGAGACACCCTTAGTTATAGAAGAAAAAAACCTTCTTGAATGAATAATACAGTTTCAACCCATTAGTAGGATATAACCATGTTTTCTATTCTTTTAATAGATTACAGGCGCAGGCCTGTAATCCCAGCTACTCCGGAGGCTGAGGCAGGAGAATCTATTGAACCCGGGAGGCGGAGGCTGTAGTGAGCCAAGATCGTGCCACTGCACTCCAGCCTGGGAGAGACTGAGACTCTATCTCAAAAAAAAAAAAAAAAAAAAATGTATTTTGAACGAAGATTAAAATCCTGGTCTGACTTCTAAACCAATACGATTTCTTCTGGGCCTATTCATTGAATTAGTTCTAACGGGTAAGAGAAAGGAGGACGAAGAACACTGCCCAAGGCTTTAAGATAGAGAACAGCTGGTTCTATTACATGTGGGGAAAGAGATGAATGATAGATAAAAATGCAGATGTAAAAGTTTTAAATAATAACCAGGTCTGGACAGTGTATCGTAGGTGGATATTAGAGAGAGGTGACTATGGACACTAATGAATTGAAACATGAAGCCCTTACAAAAAGTGTGGGCAGACTAGGCTACATAACTACCTTTCTCATCTGCCCAGTAACTTGTCTTGGGATGTGGAATGACGCAAGGAACGAAACTTTTTTCTGCTTAGACTACTGTATCACAGAATGCTGGTAAACTAATTGGAAGCAAGGAGGTGAGGGCTGGAATATCATTCAAGAAGAGCAAAAGAAAATGAGTACTACAGGCCGGGCACGGTGGCTCACGCCTCTAATCCCAACACTTTGGGAGGCCGAGGCGGGCGGATCACTTGAGGTCAGGAGTTCAAGACCAGCCTGGCCAACATGGTGAAACCCCATCTCTACTAAAAATACAAAAAAATTAGTCGGGCGTGGTGGCACGTGCCTGTGGTCCCAGCTACTCCAGAGGCTGATTCAGGAGAACTGTTTGAAGCCGGGAGGCAGAGGTTGCAGTGAGCCGAGGTCGCGCCACTGCACTCCAGCCTGGCCGACAGAGCGAGACTCCGTCTCAAAAAAAAAAAAAAAAAAAAAAAGAAAGGAAAAATGAGTACTACCATCCCAGGATGTCAAATCAACGCAAAGCCAACCAAGCCACTTTCCTTCAAAAGCATCTTTCACCTTCCTTCAAAAGCATCTTCCTTCAAAAGCCCCTTACCCTCATTCCACGGAGTCCCAGCCTGTCGATTTACTACTTCTCCGCTTCCTGTCCCAAAGTACCTTGACTGTCTCCAGACTGGCCCCTTCCAGCACCACAATAAGCCTACGGCCTCCGATCTTGTTTCCTGCCCCTAGTCGGGGCCGCTTGGGTGGCACAGCATCCCAGTCCTGTGCCTGCTCCCCACCGCTTCGTTCACGAGCCTTGAATCCACCACTGGGTGCGGCCATCTTGCAACGAGACCGGAAGTTGCGCTAACGCTCTTAAATAAGAACAGCGCGGCTTCTAATCACAAATGTCCTTCCGGCTGCCATTTTGAAAGTGGGCTCGGAAATGGAGATGACTTGCTGTCTTGCTCTGCCCTTCCAGGGAGGGCAGCCTTCCAGAAAGGGGCGGGACTTCCGTATGCGCGATTCCTGTGCGCGAAGTTCGGGTCCATAGTGGGCTAAGGGGGAGGGTTTCAAAAGGAGCGCACTTCCGGTGCCCTTTCTTTCGCCAGCCTTACGGGCCCGAACCCTCGTGTGAAGGGTGCAGTACCTAAGCCAGAGCGAGGTAGAGGCGGGCCGGCACCCCCTTCTGACCTCCGGTGCCGCCGGCCTCAAGATCAGACATGGCCCAGAACTTGAAGGACTTGGCGGGACGGCTGCCCGCCGGGCCCCGGGGCATGGGCACGGCCCTGAAGCTGTTGCTGGGGGCCGGCGCCGTGGCCTACGGTGTGCGCGAATCCGTGTTCACCGGTGAGCAACCTCCGCCCGCTCGCCGGACGCTTCCAGTCCCTCCCCCAAACCCGTTGCCCTGTCCCCGCGCCCCTCCACGAGCCTAGCATTTCCTTTGAGCTGCTATCGGCCTGGCCTGATCACCACCCCTCTCCCCACAGTGGAAGGCGGGCACAGAGCCATCTTCTTCAATCGGATCGGTGGAGTGCAGCAGGACACTATCCTGGCCGAGGGCCTTCACTTCAGGTAATGGCGGGCAGAGCTTGCTGACCCTGACCTTTCACCTTTAACGCCGACCCAGCAGTGGCTATAGTCGGACGTGCAACAGGATTCAACGCTGCTCTTTGCCCACCCTCCTCATCCCTGCCCCTAGGATAGTGGGTGCTGCGCGACCCTCCAGCAGCATACAAACTGCTGTTTCCCAAAGGGACAAGAGAATCTCTCTTTGTCTGTGGTCGTGGGGAGGAGCAGGCCAAAAAACGCGTGGTGAGGGGAAACCGGGCAAAGCTAGTGAAACTGCGGCTTTTTTTTGTTTTTTTGGGGGGGACGGAGTGTTGCTCTGTCGTCCAGGCTGGAGTGCAGTGGCGCGATCTCGGCTCACTGCAACCTCCGCCTCCTGGGTTCAAACGATTCTCCTGCCTCAGCCTCACGAGTAGCTGGGATTACAGGCGCCCGCCACCACGCCCGGCTAATTTTTGTATTTTAGTAGAGACGGGGTTTCACTGTGTAGGTCAAGCTGGTCTCGAACTCCTGACCTCAAATGATCCGCCCGCCTCGGCCTCCCAAAGTGCTGGGATTACAGGCGTGAGCCACCGCGCCTGGCCGAAACTGTGGCCTCTTACTCTTAATACCTATCCCTGTCCTCTCCAGGATCCCTTGGTTCCAGTACCCCATTATCTATGACATTCGGGCCAGACCTCGAAAAATCTCCTCCCCTACAGGCTCCAAAGGTAGGTCTGAGCACTTGGTAATCACATGGTAGGTGGGATGATAAAGGGAGCTGGCAAGAAACCCTAGGGGAAGATGGTAGTGTCAGGCCTAAAGGCCTTAGTTTCCACATCTGCAAGAGCTGTAACAAAAATACCTGCCTCCTGGGGTCAAAGCAGCACTTTCTGAACACACTGTGTTTGCGTGCTTTTTACTGTCTCCTCCCTGACGTGTATTCAATAAGAGTATTGTTTGTCCCTTGTTTTATTCACTGCCTAGATCAAAGCCTTGTTTTAAAGCCTTTTTTTCTAACTGCTTGACTTATTATATCTACAGATACATCCACTAGTACACTGTTCTGGAGAAGGTTGTCCCTACTCTTGACTAGCTCACCTGTTCTCTCCTTCTAGACCATACATAAAAGCCGTGCCTTTGAGTTCCCCAGACCTCTTCCTCCTCCCCACCCACCCACACACATACACCGTGGGTCAGGTAGCTCACCTGTAACGTACTTCTTTGTGCTATACCTAATGCAGGTCGCTTATTCATTTACTAGACTGGGCCCTGGGAATAAAAGATTCATTAAACACAATTCTTGTTCCCCAAGTCCTTACAGGAGACATGATTGTGGTACAGCATGAAAGCGCCCACGTTAGAGGTTGCACAGAGTACAGAGGGGGAAAAAGTAGTCAGCTCTGCTGGTGACGGGGGTTGCAGTTCAAGGCTTCGCAGTGGGTGAGGGTGCATTTCACCTGTGCTGCGTCTTGTCTTCCTTGTCAGCCTTATTAACTCTCCTCCCCCCAGGGTAGTGCCAGGCTGTACCCCATTGCACAGGGCATACAGGGAGGAACATGAAGGAGAAAATGCTTGGGAAAGGGTGTTTAGCCTTGACCAGCCACTGCTGACCTCAATCTCAGACCTGCAGATGGTGAATATCTCCCTGCGAGTGTTGTCTCGACCCAATGCTCAGGAGCTTCCTAGCATGTACCAGCGCCTAGGGCTGGACTACGAGGAACGAGTGTTGCCGTCCATTGTCAACGAGGTGCTCAAGAGTGTGGTGGCCAAGTTCAATGCCTCACAGCTGATCACCCAGCGGGCCCAGGTCTGACTCCCACCCACCATCTGCATGGTGTCAGCCTTTCCCTCCTAGGCCCAGGGTATTGGGAATTAGGAAAGGCAGCTTATTAGAAAAGGATTGTCACCCTAGTGCCATTTCCACCTAAAAGCTGTGCTAATTGCCACTGTGAAATAAGGAGAGCCAGCATTAGAACTCGAGAGCACTTGGTGTTAGGAAGCACAGAGGAAAATGGCCAAGTCTTGGCTTTTCCTGCACCTCTTTGAGCAGAGAGGCTCATGTTACAGGTTTGCCTGACAGGAAGCTAAGGCAGTGCCTCTTGTATTGAGAGTGAAGCATTAGGGGTCGCAACCTTTCTTTCAGTTCCCCAGTCCCCTCAAACCACCCCTCCCTTCCCCTCGTCACCCTTGCCCTCAGGTATCCCTGTTGATCCGCCGGGAGCTGACAGAGAGGGCCAAGGACTTCAGCCTCATCCTGGATGATGTGGCCATCACAGAGCTGAGCTTTAGCCGAGAGTACACAGCTGCTGTAGAAGCCAAACAAGTGGGTGAGTCGCAAGAGCCGTGGGGTGAGGGCTTCCGAGATGCAGGAGGTGGAAAGACTCCATGGACGGGGCTCCTGACCCAGGACAGGGTCTCCCTGACTCTCTCCCACCACAGCCCAGCAGGAGGCCCAGCGGGCCCAATTCTTGGTAGAAAAAGCGAAGCAGGAACAGCGGCAGAAGATTGTGCAGGCTGAGGGTGAGGCCGAGGCTGCCAAGATGATATCCTTCTGCTGGAGAGATCTCAGCGCAGCCCCTAGGACGCCTGAGTTCCCCATCCTCCTTCGTGGGCAGGCTGATGAGACTAAGGCGAATGCGACTCCGTGCTCTCTGGCCCTTGGCTTCTTGTTGGGGGTGGGGACTACAGATGAGATCTGAAATCTTAGTGGGGGTACCTGAGCCATGACTCCCCACTGTAAGGCCAGATCAATAGCATTGGTGGCCTTGCCTTCATTTCTGCTGCTGCCCCTAGTTCCTGGCAGCAGCCTGCAGGGAGGCCCACAGGTGGGGTCCAAGGTAGGGCTGGGCACAAGCCACCTGAGCGCAACCTTGGATCTGACAGCCCAGAGGAGGACTGGAGCAAGGGAGTGTGGTAAGGACGGGGCCAGGGATTGAGACCTGCCCTTGCGTGAACCTTAACCCTCCTCACCTTGGAGAAGCACTGAGCAAGAACCCTGGCTACATCAAACTTCGCAAGATTCGAGCAGCCCAGAATATCTCCAAGACGGTGAGTGTGTCAGCCCAGCGGCTCTGATGGGGCTGCCTTGAGAAAGTGCTTTCAGTTAAGGCACATTGAGGTGAGGGAATTCGAACCTTGCTTGTTTGGGTTTCTACTCAGATTGGCTTCTCTGGCCGGCGCGGTGGGTCACGCATGTAATCCCCGCGCTTTGGGAGGCCAAGGTGGGTGGATCACCTGAGGTCAGGAGTTCGAGACCAACCTGGCCATCATGGTGAAACCCCATCTCTACTAAAAATACGAAAGATAATGAGCCTGCTGTGGTGGCGTTTAGCTATATTCCCAGCTACACAGGAGGCTGAGGCAGGAGAATCACTTGAACCCAGGAGGCGGAAGTTGCAGTGAGCTGAGATCATGCTGCTGCACTCCAGCCTGGGCCACAGAGCAAGACTCCGTCTCAAAAATAAATAAATAAATAATTGGCTTCTCCAGTACTCTTCCCATCAAGAATGATTCCTCTGGGTTCCCTGACCTTTTGTTCTTGCCTCTGTTACTTTGCTAATAATCATAGCTGCTGCTCACTGCTCTGGATCCCTAAATGAGAGCAGAAACCATGTGTTATTCATTGCTGTATCCCTGCCCTAATCTGCATGTGTTCCATTAAGTAGCTACTGAATTACAGGGGTCAGAATTGAGGTCTTTGCTTAATGCAAGCATCTGTCTTATTTCCTGCCCTGTAGATCGCCACATCACAGAATCGTATCTATCTCACGGCTGACAACCTTGTACTGAACCTACAGGATGAAAGTTTCACCAGGTGAGAGATGTGACCACACAGTGGGGTATCACAAAGAACATGGGACTTGAGTCTGGTTGCTTGGGCTCTGGAGCTTGCTACAGCTATTCATATGGCTCAGAGACATTGAACCAAAATTAGAAAAGGGGGTGGTTGACAGTTTCTATCTTGCATCTCATAGGATTGATTTTATGAGATCAAATAGGATTATTCACATAAAAAGCACTTTAATTATAAAGTTTTTATCTAAACAAAAAGTGATGAAAGATGATACTCAGTTTTCTTACTCAAGAGCCCTCAAACTCCTGGTGCATGGAGGGATGTTAGGAAAGGAGATGAGAAATAGCAGTGGCCATGAGAACATGCCTCCTCCTTTCATGAGCCTGAGATTCCTGGCTGGCAACCCTGTTTGTCTTTTCTCTTGGGAGCAAAGGAGGGTTCAAAGCTGAGTGGGGCCTGAAGCTGTCAATTAACATGTGCATTTCTCTTCTCTGTTTCTTGTTCATCTGGCGATCTGGCACCACAGAGGAAGGTAAGTTGTTGCTGCTTCTGTGGGGTCCTGCAGGCCACCTTCTCCCAGTACCTGCCCCCTACCCTACCCCCTTTCCCACCTTCCCGCAGACAAACCCTCAATCAGGGTAGGAGGGTCATAGAGGGAATGGCCTAGAGTGTCCTGCCTCTCACATTTATGTCCCCTAATAATGTCATTATCTATCTTTGTTTTCTACAGTGACAGCCTCATCAAGGGTAAGAAATGAGCCTAGTTACCAAGAACTCCACCCCCAGAGGAAGTGGATCTGCTTCTCCAGTTTTTGAGGAGCCAGCCAGGGGTCCAGCACAGCCCTACCCTGCCCCAGTATCATGCGATGGTCCACCACACCAGTTCCCTGAACCCCTCTTGGATTAAGGAAGACTGAAGACTAGCCCCTTTTCTGGGGAATTACTTTCCTCCTCCCAGGGTACACTGGGGCTGTTGGGACAGTGCGTGATTTCCCAGTGATTTCCTACAGTGTTGTTCCCTCCCTCAAGGCTGGGAGGAGATAACCACCAACCCAGGAATTCTCAATAAATTTTTATTACTTAACCCAAAGTCAAGGCTTCACGTGTTCATGAACTGGGTAACGGGCAGCACGCATGCGCACGTTCCCATATACGCTCCTGGGTCTGTCTTTGTGTCTGCCAGCAGGGGGCGCAAAAGAATCTGGCTGGGGCGGCTAAGGGGAAGCAAGGCCTGGGCTCCGAAACAGGTCCCAAGCTGGGAAGGCTGGCCCTGAGTTCTGGAGGCCCAGCTGTGTTCCTCACCCCACCCTCCATTTCTCCCACATCACCCATTTTTTTAAGGCTGGACAGCCGTGGCTTTGCTGAGCCAGATTAAAAATCTGATGACCCCAACAGGAGCTGCTTCCTTGGTAGCAGGGTTCCTTGCGGCTGTGGGGAGCCTGCCTGTGCCTGTTGAGGCACTTCTGTGCCCAGCCCAGTGGATCGCGTGGCCTGCTCGCGACTCCATTTCTCAGTCACCAGGCGTGAGGAGCTGCTAGCTAACCCCTGTGGAGGTGGGCTTTTCATCCCCACAGCTCTGGGGCCAACAGAACAGGTGCCTGTCTGTTCAGTCCACAGATAAGCTGACACTTATCTTCCCAAGACAGGCCTTCCCGAATCTCAGGCGCCGGAGAACCAGAGTCACCGTTTATACCTGAATCTCCCACTACTGCCCATTTCCCACCTCTGCGGGGAGACAAGGAAGATGTGGAACTCAGACAAAACATGGGGGCAAAGTATGTACAGGAGCTGCCAAATGCAGATGGGTGGATCTGAACAGAGGGACTGGGTTAATCTGCTTCGATTTTTAAGATGTTTTTCTCTGCTTGGGGTTGACTATCATCGAAGACGAAGCAGACGTTGCAGCCCTAATCCTGAGTTGCTGGGAGGCTAAGATGAGATCAACAATTAGACAAAAGACAGGTCAAGTGACCTGGATCAGTCTTCCTCATGTTCCCATTCACACTTTATTTCATGTTCCCAAGGTGGGAAGACAATGGAGGTGCCTAGGGAACCTGTGTTTCCACATCTTGCTGCAGCTGTAAAGGCAGCCATTTTGTCTCCTTCCCATTGTTCCCGTTTGCCTAGTGATTCGTCCCCCATCCAGACGGATGAAGGCCAGAGGTTGTTGGTCAGTAGTCCTCCATGGTCTTCAGGGCTCCCTGAAGGTCACTGCCGAGAGAACCCACCCGGGGGCCATCTTTACCAGACAGTGTTAGGAGCTTCACAATTAGACCATCCAACACTGTACTGGAAGATGGACCCAGGGCCGGCCAACAGAGAACTACGGTGCGCGCTCACCAGTTGCTACAGGGACCCTGGCCACAGGCCAGGTGAGGTCTCTTGAGAGGGGGCGAGCCAACCCCAAACTCAAGGTCGACTGTGGGTTCTCGATCCACCAGGTGACAAATAGCACTGGGTGGGAGGAGGGGCTGGGGCCCATTGTGTTCCTTAGTGGCAGCCAGCCAACAAGAACCACCCCTTGTGCAACACTCTCAGCTCAAGACAAGGGGCTTCCGGGGTGCGTGGGAAGTGGGGAGGGGGCTGCAGCCAGCTAAGGGCTGGGGACCTGAGGCGATGGATGTTGCTGACACAGGGACAGGGGCCTCCATCATTACCCGGCAGTATTAGAGACTCCCAACCGCACCCAAACACTGCTGGGTAAGACGAGGGCCCCCACCCAGCCCGCCCACCTTGGGTCGGGGAGCTTCAGGCCCAGGCTCCCTGCGGAAAAGCTGCAGATCCCTGGCTCCCATCCCCCCACCACCCGAGTCCCTGGGGACACTTCCTGGTGAGCCCTGCTGCCCGCCACCAGCCACACCCTGGCTCGCTGATCACTAGGCCCAGGTTTCGGTCCAAGCAGGCCCTCCGAAGCCCCTCGACCGTCGGCCACCCGCCTCTGAGCCACCTTCCCCCACCCCCGCAGCCTTTCCCGACACGCAATACACACCGATTTACCCACCCTCATCCCCCCTCTGCAGTCCCAAGCTCAGCCCAGGACCTCTCCCCTGGTGGCCTTTACCTGTCACCGGGCCCACCTGCTCCCAGAGAGTGGGTGCTGGGAAGACGAAGGAGCTTTAAGGCCCCAGATTCCACGGCCTAGAGCCCGCCCTGGCCTCCGCTCTTCCTTCCTTCTCCGCCTGCCGGGCAGCGCAGGCTCCTTACCTGGGCCCCGCCTGCCACCCTGCGCACAGGTGTGTCCTCCTGCCATAGGCTGCCCCCCCACTGCCTTAACCCCTTCCCTCCCAGCGCCAGCCACGGGCACCTCCTCTAAGGCTTGGCCACTCCTCTAGGCCTCCCACCCTCTCCCAGGGGCCTCTTTTCTCCAACCTGCCTAGTCTCACCCCTGTCTCCAGAGGCACAAAAAGGGGGGCTGTCCTTGGGTCCCCTCCCCACAGCAGCTGCTGCCCCCAGGACTAGCCCATTCCTCTGTGGCCTCAGATCCTGCCCACAGCAGAGCTGGAAGGCCAGAGATCCCTGAGGTCAGCGAGGGGTCAGCTGGGCAGGAGTTGGGCTGTGCCGCCACGCAGTGCCCAGCCTGTGCTGGGATCCCCTGAGGGAAAGGCGAGGGAGAAGGCCCCGCCAGGCCTGTGAAGGGCAGGCAGGTCCCAGCAAGGTGCCCCTAGTGTGAAGTTACCCACCGCTACCTAGAGACCCCAGCTGGCCCAGAGCATCAGCCCTGCCCCTCGATTGAGGCCTGCAGAGGGAATGATTGCGCTCCACTCTCCGGACCGAGCTGCTCCCGGACCCACCTCACAGCACAGCCCTCGGTGGAGTCCAAGTCCCACCCCAAGGGCAGGTAGCCCAAGGGCGGTTAGAGGAGGTGGGACTTGCCTTTGTGCAGCTGTGGCTTGGATAGAAAGGGCGTTGCTGGGAGAGGGGACCTGGACCCGACAGGTGATTGCCCCACCCATGCCCTGGAGGGCCACAGCCCCAGGGAACTATTGTGTTGCTCAATCCCTAGCTGTTCTCTCTCCAGGTCTTTGTTTGCTTCCTTCTTAATACCCGCCTGCAATTATTTGATGCTTGTGATCGGTTTGTGAATCTGTCTCCCTGACCAGCCTCCTAGGTTCCAGGAGGTCGGGGGACTGTGAATGCCTGTGGCGCCGGGGGCTCTGTAAGAAGGATTTGCTGAGTAATGCACGCCCAGCCTCTGGGCTTCGGGACCTGTGCTGTCTCAGCCTTTCCAGGAGTGGGCGCCAGCCCTTCCGGAGGGATGACTCCCACCAGCTTTACTCCCCAGGAGACCAGTGTTTCAAATAAAGAAGAAACCCCACTCCCGACACGGGGGAAGGAAGAGGGGACCAAAAAACAAAGCACTCTTCAGGTCAGCCAGCTCTTCAAACTCTGCCCAAGAGGATAAGGGCGACAGCGGCCTGGGTGAGGGGAGGAGCTGGGCGCACCCGGGTGCACTGAGGAGCCAGTCCCTGTTCCCGCCAGAGGGGACGCAGCCGGGCTGGCCTCAGGTCTGCGCTTCCGGCTATTAACTACTCTTCTTAGTTCAGATCTGGAAGTCAGCATCAGGGGAGTGTGATCAGGACCCCCTGAGGGTGGCCCCAGCTGCAACTCCAGGGTAAGGAGTGTGGGCTCTGGGGTCCGACGGCCTGGGTTCAAATCCCAGCTTCACTGTTCCATAGCCCTGTGACCTTGGGCAAGTGACCAAGTTACTTAGTCTTTCTGTGCCTCAGTTTCCTCCACTGTAAAATGAGAATGACAGAAGTGCCTAGACTGAACTAACGTGTGTAGTCTTTTAGTGCCTGGGCACATGGCAGCGTGTGATGAGTCACTGTGCCCGTCTTATCGTCAGCCGTCATCTCCGTGCTTTTCACAACCACCTGTTATGATCGCCCTCCATTTTAAAGAAGGAGACTGGGGAGCTTCGCCCACGGTCACCCTCCCACGAGTGAGGCGGAGTCCCGACCCACACGTCTGTCTGACGGAAGGCGGAGCTTTCACGCGAGGCACGCACGGAGGCACCCACGGTTACCCATCCTGCCCTGCCCTCTGGCCGCCCACTCACTGGGCAAGCAAAGTGCTCAGAGGCGACACACAGTGAACCCAGGGCTTTATTTACAAGAGGAGAAAGGTTGGCCCTGCCTGGGGCCT
The DNA here is from genome assembly GCF_009828535.3 of Hylobates moloch. Lineage (NCBI taxonomy): Eukaryota > Metazoa > Chordata > Mammalia > Primates > Hylobatidae > Hylobates > Hylobates moloch. The sequence continues at coordinate 6,894,174 of NW_026652283.1, read as the reverse complement.
GGCTGGGCTATATACAGGGTCAGGGAGAGGTTGGGGGTGATGCAGCCATTTAAATTACAAAAGAATGGGGCGCTCCTAGGTTCAGGTTGTGAGTCTGCCCGTCGTGGAACGCTTCCGCAGGGTCAGGGCTGAGGCTGCCAAGAGAAGGGAGTGAGGGAGTGAGAGGGTGGCTGGAACCTGGAGGTGGAACAAGAAGGTCTGGGGCAGCTGGGAAGCACAGAGTGAGGCTGCGGCCACCCCATCCACCCAGGGAAGGCAGTGGAGCCAAGGACACGGGGCAGGGCAGGGAGGACACCCAGGCAGAAGAGCTGTACCATGGCCCCCTGAGGACAGCACCGCTCACTTCCTCTTGAGGGAACCCTTGCTCTTCTCCTTGTCTGCTGACCGCTGCTTCTTCACTTTCTCCTCCCTCTTGTTCTTACTGTGCAGGTTCTCATACACATCCTCCTTGTGTCTGCAGCGGGGTGCAGGGGGGCAAGTACAGGCCGTTGGTGCAGGTCAGGAGACAGCACAGGGGGACCCGGCACTGGCAGTCCCCTCTGGCCACCCCATCTCACAGGTGACCCAGCCACTGTCCCTGCACTAGACTCCAAGCTCCTAGAGGACAGAGGCTACATCTCATACATGAGTGCACTGATGGTACCTAGCAGAGGCCCACACGTGGTGGGCATTCGGGAAATGCTTATGAACAGAAGGGGTGAGAACCAAGCCTCAACTTGAAGCCAGATCCCCCCAGCTGCAACACTTGTCCTCTCCAGAAAGTGAGGATGGGGCTGGGCAGGACAAAGGGGTGGATGCCGGGCGGTGGCAGTCAGGGCCACTCACTTGGACGACGTGCGGGAGGCCTTGGCATGGGCATTCTTCATGGCTGGGGGGTAGGTGATGTTCCCGTACTCCGACTCCTGGCCCTTCTGCGACTGTAGGCAGAGGGACAGTGGGAGGGTGGTGGTCCCAGCAGGGCCAGGCGGCACCCATCCCACACTGCAGCCCCCGCCCCCAGGCCCTGCTCTGCACGCACCTGCAGGACCTCCAGCTTCTTCTTGGTGGTTTCAATGAACTGGGCGATGGCCACGTAGATGAACTTGTACTGCGCCTCCGTCTGCACCATGCCCGAGCGCTGCGCCCGCACCATCTGGATGGTCTTCTGGATGTCAATGTCACAGTCGAGGCCTGGGTGGGGGGCAGTCAAACCTCAGGTCCAGGCGTAGGTGGACACCGAGGGGCTGCTCACTCCCCACCCCCAAACCCCCAGGTGCCCCTCACCCTTGGTGGAGATGTTCTCCATGAGCATGTCGATGACAATGATGGTGCCTGTACGGCCAATGCCGGCGCTGGGGAAAGACGGGGGTCCCATCAGAGGCCAGTCAAGCCCTCCCTGGGAAGGGGGGTACCCAGTGCTCAGCTCCAGCCCCAGGTACCACAGGAGCAGCCTGAGCCTCCAGTGATGGGAGGGAATGTGCCCAGGGTCACCAGGCAAGTGACGATGGAGGTTTGCCCAGCTCCGCATGGACACGCTCCACTTCTGGCTCTGCGGTGCTGACGCTGGCTCCCCAGCTGCCACCATCCTTCCCTCCTCCACTCCTCGCGCCGACTCCTCACTCCTGGTGAGTGGCTGCCCCCACCCTGGAAGACCTGGGGCCCCCAAATCCCACCGCTGTCCTGCCGGCTCCCAGGTACCCTGAGCCCTCCCCGCCTCTCCCTGCAAGAGTTACGGAGCGTCTCTCAGCATGGCCTCACTTCCCCTTTTCTTCAAACCCTGACATCAGGGAAAGGACAGTCCTGAGACAGCAGGGTGCGGGGGCACAGGGTCAGGGGACTCAGGCCAGCAGTGCAGTAGGAAGTTTCTCTCCTTTCCCACCCCTGGGCAAGCAGACCCCAGGGAGACCCCAGGCCCACCCTCGACTGAGCCCATCAAGCTGATGCCCTGAGTCGCGCTAATTTCAAACCCAGATTGTCAAAAATAACCCCCCACACCCACTTCCTTCCTGTAACGTCTAAATAAAGGCCATGGGGCTTTCAAGAAGTGTGTGAATGTGTGTGGCGGGTGAGCAGGAGGGTAGCTCTCAGGGATGGGCCTGTCCCTGAGAGAGCAGAGGACAGAGCTGCGTCCCCGAGACAGCCCGTCGGGGGCACCTCTAGATTCAGCCGACTTGCCCTGTCCCAGGACAAACAGCTGCTGGGGGAAGAGGAGGAAGCCAGATGCGGTCGCAGGCCTGGGGTCTACGGAGGGCGTGGGAAGGGACCAGGGCAAGGCAGGCTCCCATTCCCCTATTCTCTGCCTGACGTGAGTTACTAAACCAGTAACAGCGCCCAGTTTTTGAGGGCTGACGGGATTCCAGCCACAACGACAGGGTCTCACTGAGTTCTCACGACAACCTGAGATCCTGATTTTACAGATGAGGAAGCTGAGGGTTAGAAAAGTTAAGTAATTTGTCTAAGATCACACAGCTGGTAAGCGGAGGGTCCCTGCACCCGCTGCCTCTCATCTATCCACCCAGGCCAGGCCGGCTCAGTGGACTCATCTGTGGGACCCCTGCTCCTCCTTGCAGCCCCCACCTCTGCACCTTACCGGGGTCTCCTGATCACAAACATGAGGGTAGATAGAGGAGTTATGTGCAGCCCCAAAGAGGCATCACCCATCCCCACACAGCCCTGGGGGCCAGGATGGGGCACTGCCGGGGGAAGCTGGGAGAGAGGGCGGAGTCAGGAAGAAGCTGAAGCCCTGCGGCTACCCATGGAAAAGGAGGAGGAATGGGGAGCACACGCCCCATGGATGTTCCTGGGAGACGAGAAGAAACCAACGGAATGGGACCTCGAGAGAAAGCGGAGCAGCTGGGACCCAGGCCTACTGTGGGTGCCTGCCCGGCCTTGCCCTGACTAGCTTGGGCCTGGCCAGCAACTGGGTCCCGGGCTCCTCCTCTGTATTTGGCAGGGTTGGGCGAGATGGTACATCTGGGGAGGGCTCTGAGGAAGACACCCACAGGCAGAGGGCCAAAGTGGGGCTGGTTCCAGCCGGGATCCACCCAGGGGTCTGGAGCCATGAGGGGACCCAGAAGAAGCTGGGGGTGAGCGAAAGGCACTAAACGTGTGAGCTAACGTTTATATTGCTTATAACAGCTCATGGCACTTAGCAGTATTTACTTCTCAGCTGTCACTACTACCATCAGGAGTATCATCCTCACCTGCAGTGCACGATGATGGGCCCTGCGTGAGGCAGACTTTCCTGCCGCTGGTTGATCTGGTCCAGGAAGCTGAGGACACCCCCAGGCTCACTGGGGACCCCATGGTCGGGCCAGCTCAGGTACTGGTAATGCCAGATCTCCCGAATCAGGTCCCCCTAAGCCGAGGACATAGGGTCAGTGCCCCCTCCTCCCTCGGAACACCCCATCCATCTCGCCCTACCCAACCAGAGAGGAGAACAAATCCAGGGAGGGACTCCCGGAACGGAGCAGGGCGTGGGGGCCACTCACATTGTCCAGCGGGGAGACCTGTAAGGTACGGAGTTTGTATTCGGTTGTGTCATGCTCCCCGCAGTTGGTCACAGAGTAGGGCCCATAAACGCGCTGCATGCCCACCTCGGGCCAGTATGGGACACATTTGTTCTGGAAAGGGAGGGTCGGGTGGGGATAAGGCACAGAGCAGGGCACTGTGGCCCATCCCAAGTCCTGCTCTATATTCTGAGTGCCTGGCACTGGCCCATACATTTGTTGGATGGACTGATGAGCTGGCAGAGAGGCAGGAGACCTGGGCTCTCGTCTCAGATCAGCCACCAACAGGTGGTGAGGCCTGGCCAGCCACGTTACCGGTACATCCATTTGTCATTCAACAAACGTTGCCAGGGCAGGCGTTGTCCCTGAAACTGTGCAAACCAGGCTGCAGTCACAGACACAAATAACACCCAGTGTGTGCCCCTGTGCCTCAAGGAGCTCACAGAGACAGGTGACCGGGGCAGACACCGCGCTGAGGAGCATGGCTGAGAAAGAGGTAATTCTCCCTCTAGGTCCTGGAAGAAACAAGACCTGGATTCACAGAGGAGGCAGCGCTTCGGCTGTGTCTTCAAAAACGAGGCATCTGCCAGGCAGAGATAGTGTGGAGTCATTTCCTAGCAGAAAATGAGCTTGTGCAAAGAAAGGCGGGGAACCTGAAAGAGCCGGGGCTGCTGGGGGCGGTGAGCCTTCAAGAGAAGCGTGGGGGTCAGAGGGAAGCCACCAGGCCTTGAGTGCCAGGCCTTAGAGTGCGACTTTATCCCAAAGGTGACCAGGAGCCATGGAAGAGATTTCAGAAAGGAAGGAACTTGACCCAGTTTGTGTCACGGATGGGATCAGCTCAGTGGCAGCACAGAGGGTGCTGTGTAGGGGGAGCCTGCAGGGTAAGGGGCAGACTCCAGAGAGATCTATGGGACATAGAGGACAGGAGGGGCCTGGATGCAGACAGGTGGGGAAGGGGTAGGAGAAAGGAGGACAGCCTAAAACCTGGGTCTGGAGCTCAGAAGAGCCCAGGGATGCATGCAGGGATCTGGGGGTCGCATCGTGTAGTCGAGACTTTGTCACTAGCCCTCAGTTTCCCAACAAGGGCCGGACCCTCACCCCCGAGATCCCTTTCTGCCCTGGCATCTGACGGTTCTTTGACTTAATGGTGTGACCACAAGCATGGGGGGCGGATGTGGGGATGGGGCGGTGGGCCCTACCCGGCCTTTCTCCACCTCTCGGGTGGTCATGACAATGACGCGGGTGTTCTCCTGCCACGCCATCTGCCAGAAGTCGTTGACCGTGGCCTCCAGACAGCCCTGGCTGGCGATGTAGGTCTTAGCGTTCTCATCAGGGTCTAGCAGCTGGTTCTGGACGCAAGCATGGAGAGATGCACCCCAAGACAGTGAGCCCCTTGGCCCAGCACAGGCCCTGAACCACTGCTACCCTCACCCGTGCAAGAAGCCAGCTTCGGCTTTGCCCAGCTGTCTGTGGATCTAGGGTCCCCCACCAGACAGGGAATTCCCAGGGCCCAGCCTCTCCTCCCACATGACCCACACCACTGACCTTGATGTAGTTGGCATTGATGTAGTCGGACCCAGGGATGTTACTGTCACGTCCCTGCAGGATCACTCGGCTGTGGTCAACTGGGAGTGGGTGGAAAGGAGGCGAGATGGCCTGGGTCAGCCAGGGACTCGCCACACCTGGGCCAGACCCTCCTGAGCTAACAGGCCGTTCTGGTCTCAGAAGCCATGAGGCTTGCGGGGGACTGTGGGCAGCAAGGGTGGGGGATCATCTGTATGGAGGGAGTGAGGGGGTTCACAAGGAGGTTGGGAGCAGGGGGCAACCTGCCTGCTGGTGGTGGGGAGGCACTTCTGGGAGGAGTAGAGGCCTTTTGGAGAAGGGGGAGGCTCTGTTAGGGGGTGTGGGGAGATGGCCCCTCCTGGAGTGGAGGGTGGAGACCTGTGAGATGAGGGGAGGCAGCTGGGGCAGGGGCGGTCTCCTGGGTGAATGGGGCAGCCTAGGTGCTCACAGGGCAGAATGTTCTTGTAGCGGTTCTTGCCCTTGTTCTCTGGCCGCTGCCCTTCAAGACGCTGGTGCAAGTTCTTCACCTCCTGCTTCTGCAAACTCTGAGATGTGGGTGGGGAAATGAGCATCAGCTCCTGGAGAGGGCATCCATCGGGGGAGCTCACGTGGGGTGGGTCAGGAACAGAGGTGGGCAAGGAGGGGAAGGTGTCCGCCTGGGGCCCCACGCCGCCGCCACAACCTCAGCCACCCCAGCCCTGCCGGTCCCCACCGTGCACCTCAAACTCCTCCCAGAAGCCAGCCTTGGCTGTATCCTCGGACTCCTGCTTCTTGTTCAGTTCCAAGACTCGGTTCTCGATGTCAGCCGCATTCACCCTCGTGGCGTAGTACGGCTGGGGTGGGGGAGAGCGAGAAGTCAGCAACTCAGAGACCCCAGAAGCTCACATCTGGGGGACAGCTCAGGGGAAGCAGAGAGGCAGCTGGGCCCACCCCTGACCTGCCGCAGGTAGACAAAGGCGCCTGAGGCCTCCTCAATCCCCGTCTTCTTGAAATGCTCCACCAGGTCCGTGAGGCTGTCGAACGTCTCCGAACCACCCACTGTGTAGCGTCCACCCTGGGGGGAGCCAAATAAGGCCATTCACAGGACCTGAGTCTCCCTCCCTGGGCCCCAGCCTTGGATTCAAGCCCAGGCAGACCCTCCCTGCCACCCACACTGCGGTCACAGACAGGAGCCTCAGCAGAGGCTCCCCCGCCGCCTGGCTACCTTACCTCACACATGACCTTGATGTGGGTGACCCTGAGCGGGGAGCCTGGGCCAGCCTTGGGCTGGTCACTGAGCACAGACAGCACGAAGTCTCCAGGCTGGCTGAGGCTCTCACGCACAAGAAACGTCCAGGGCTCGCCTTTGGTCTGCAGCAGTGTCTCTGCCTGCCCTCCAGACATGTGGCCATGGTACCACCTAGAGAAGGCAGCATCAGGGGAGGTGAGACCCAGGCCACAGGGGAAGGCACTGAGCAAAGACATTCACAGAGAGGGGCAGGAAATCGAGCACCTACTGTGTGTCAGGCACTGCGCTAGATGCTTCCAAATCCACCACCATATTTAGGCCTCTCACAAACATGCTGACAGCTAGGTATGATATTACCCCCATTTGATAGATGAGGAAACTGATGCTGAGCTGTTACTCACTGGCCTAGGGCCCTTGACTGACTCCAAGGCAAGCTTCCAGAGCTCTGTTGCCCAGGCTGGAGTGCAGTGGTGCGGTTACAACTCTCTGCAGCCTCGACCTCCCAGGCTCAAGCCATCCTAGCCTCCAGAGTTCTAACCAGGCTTTGAACCCAGAGCCCACCTCTGAAAGGCAGAAAGGCTGGCAATATTCAAAATATTTGGAAGAGAGAAACTAAGGACGAATCTCCGTGAAGGATAGAGCTGTGCCCCAGCAGAGACCAGAAGCAAAGAGAAACGCAGACCGAGGCCACACCACAGGCAGTGGTGGGAGCTGGACACACAAACTCAAGTCACAAGGAAGGCGGATGGGGTGCGCTCCCCAGGGAGGTGGGGAAGACAACCCCACTGGGGAAAGAGTGGTATAGGGGGTTCTGGGGTGCCCTGGATGATGTCACTGAAGGGGAGCCCAGGGTTCAAACGGGTTCAAAGGGATTCAAAGGGGCTGTCGGGGCAGAAAGCAGAACTAAGCCCTTTCCCCGAAGCACACCCCTTTCCCAGGAGGAAACTGTAGCCCCACAATGCCCAGCCCCACAGGAAACCACGTGATGGAAAAAACACAAAACTCCTTCTGGGGAGAGAGTGAGAAGTGAGGTTGTGAGGTTTCCTCAGCCCAGGGACGAGGGGAGGGCGGGCAAATTTTCCAACCGCAGGGATGGGGGGAAGGAGGGGAGGACCAGTCTGTCCCAACCCATCTCACCCCTGCCCAGAGGTGACTCCAGCCGAGAGACCCCCAGAGCCTCCTAACCCCACTAGGCCACTTCAGCCCACCGCTTGCAGACAAGCTAGGACCCCAGGCAGTGGGGAGGGGGCTGAGCCCCTTCCCTCAGGCCCCAGGATGAGGAAGTCTCCATGCAAATGTCAGGCTGACCACAGGAAGCGCAGAGCCACCGAGGGACAGATGCAAATTTCTGCAGAGAAGGAGGCGCCACAGACAAGGCAGGGGACACAGCAGAACCAGGGAGAAAGAGCCTGTCACACACTCCCAGGCTCAGGGGTGACACTGGCTCCTGGGATGGGTCACCCAAAAGGGCCTCCAGTGTGGCTTCCCTGGTCTTAACCTCCTGCCCCGGCACTGCCCTCCCTTCCTTCTCTCTCTTCTCTCTTCTCTTTGAACCCAGGCCTCAGCCTCCTCTGCAGGGGCCTCCTTGGGCCCTGCTCCTCTCTTCCAACTCCAGGCACTGGTCAGCCCGTCCTCCTGTCCTGGCTTGAGGCAAGGAGAAAGAGAGGACATGAGCTTTAGAGGGTCTCAGTGGCAAAAGCCCCCTGAGTGTTGCGGTGGGGAAGAGGAAGGGCAGGGGGGCAGACACAGAGCCAGCCGTGTGAGGCTCACAGAGAGAAGGAAGGCCTTGAAGGAGGCAGATCAAGGAAAGGAGGCCTCCCAGGTGGGCCACAGGGCTGTACCGTGACCGAACCCAGCTCTAAGTTTCAGTCAGTGACTTGACCAAAAATACTGATGCAGTTTGGAGACCCGAATCTCAGAGAGGCTGCAAGCTGGCAGAAGCAAGTTTCCCAATCATTTCAATAACCGATCCATGAATGCAGGGCAAGGGCAAATCGGCTTGGCCCAGGGGTCCATGTGGAAACCCCCTAGCGTTATTCCACTGCCCTTTAAGAGGATCTGGCATTGAGATGCAGCTGCTGAAAGGAGCCATGGTGTCCTGAGGAGCATTCAGAGCCCCCTAGCCCCCAGCGCATGCCTCTGGGAGACCACAGGAGGAGTCGGGGAGGGCACAGGAAGGAAATGCCTGGAGTGTCACTCTGTGCCCGGAACAATGTGAGACCCTTTACACAGGTGAACACTTCACATCCTGCTCTCAGTGGTCTCTGTTTGGGCCGGAGACCTATTTGACCCCACAGAACAGACCCATCCCCACTGGGCGACTGGGACAAGGCACCAAGTGTCCTGGCAAGCGTTCATCCCCATCTTCACCCCAGTGTCAACTCCTCACTGTCCTAACGTGCTGGGGTGAGGGGCAGATGGAGGAAGGCAGGCTTGCTTCCAGAGGAAGAAGAGCTTTCTAACAACAGAGCGGGCCTGCACGACATGCTGGCCACCAGCAGTGGCCTCCCTGTCTCTAGTGGGACCTGGGTTGCAGCAGCCAGGGCCCCTGGAGTCGGGCGAGGCAGCTTTCTGTGGCTTCCTCGGGGTTAGATGGAAAGGGTGGTAGGTTAGGCTCTGAGACACCAGGCCGCAGGACAGCATGGAGGAGGGACACTGAGAGCCCCAGCCGGTGCAGGGACGGGACGGGATGGAGGGTAGGCAGTGCTGGCTGCCAGTCTCCCTGCCTCCCTGGCCGTTCAGGGTGGGAGCCGGCTCGTCCCTGCTTGGGAGTGGTGGGGGTGCGGGGCCCTCACCTCTCACTAGTGGGATCGGAGCAGTTCAGCGGGTACTTGAGGTGGATGATGGTGCCGTCGCGGTCCTGCAGGATGCCCTGCTGCTGAGTGTAGTACTCCACCAGCTCTGTCAGCGTCGCGAACTTCTCCCCTCCATACAGGTCATAGAAATCCCCTGAGTTCTGGATCCGAATATGGGTCACCTGATCCCCCACCCTGCAGGGCACCAGGCGGTGAGGCCAGTTGGTGCAGGAGTAGAGGCAGGAGGGCAGGGATCGGCTGAGGTCCTGGGTGGGAGCACACATGGGCATGGGTGGGCACAGACAGGGATGGGGAGTGCGGGGGTGGGGGGCAAGGAAACAGACGGGGAGTCAGCACTGCCACAGGGAACCAGGAATGAGTGGTTCAGGGCCTGGATGGCACAAGAGAGTGGCCAAAACGCCCGGGGTTTGGCGGGGGGCCCACCTACCTGACAGAGAGCGAGAAGTCACCCTGGTTCTTGCGACTGGGCCGAGCCAGGAAGCTACCATGGACACCTCGGCCCTTGAGCAGGGTCTCTGCATCCAGTCCACTGAGGTCTCGGTGAAACCACCTGGGCGGCCCAGGCAGGGCAGTGAGGAGGGGTCCTGTGGGCACCAGGCACCCTTGCCTCCTGTCTACCGTGGGTGGCAGGCCCTTACCTCACCATCCTGGGGGCTTCCGGAAAGGAAGGGGGCACAGGGAATGAGGAGGTGCAGCTAGTCTGGGCAGGCGGAGAACTCAGGGACTAAGCCTCAAATGCAGCTCCCGGTGCCAAGTCGCCTCACCACCCCTGGTGGTCCCAGTTCTGGGGCTGCCACTCCACTGGCCTGGGGCAGCCGGCAGGGCGGGGACAGGAAGAGGCGCGGCCGACCCCTTGGGGGAACTCACTTGTACTTCTCGTTTTAGAGCAGAGCAAGGGAAGAGAAGCAGAGCAGGGTGGCACTGGGGGTGGGGACGGGGCCCACTTCCCACACGTCTGCAATCAAAGGCTCAGGAGTATGGCATTGCACATATGTGACAACACATGCAGTACGGACACGTGTGCCTTGCACACTCCAGGCCCAGATCATACTTCATGCATGCGAACCCAGACGGTCACACGGCATCTCTCCCTCCTCCACTAGCTGCTTTTACGCAGCCCTCCCTGGCCCACGCTAATAACAATGATGGTGGTGACAGCTGTCATCGAGTGAGTCCTGCTGGATGCCGGGCGCTGTGCTGTAATGGCGTTCACATGCCTTGTGTGATTGGTTTCTCACCACAGCCCTATGAAACAGGGGCTATCTTTCTCATTTTACAGACAAGGAACCTGAGGCTCAGGGAGTTTAAGGCATTGCCTGTCCAGCAGTGAGTCAGCTGCAGTGTCAGGATTCAAACCCAGACAGTCCGGTTCCAAAGCCAATGCTTTTAACTCCTATACACCAGCCCTCAGGGCTTCAAAGAACCGAGATTAAGAGCCTCCTTGTCCAAAGGGGCTGCCATGGGAGCAGGAGACTAATAGTGAAGACCTTGCCAATGCTTGCAAGAGAGAAGGGTGCCCTCCTCTAACCAACACATGCAGTTTGTCCGTGCCACCGTGGCAGAGGGATGGCCAACATGACCCTGAGCAGCCCGAACTTGGGTCCTTTCTAATTCTTGTCCCTAGGCCTCTGCCCTGCCCCAGGACTCGCACCAGGGGGCCTGTCTCCTGGGGGCTCGGGGCCAAGGTCCTCGCCATGGCTGATTTTCTCGGGGCTGGTTGATCTTAGAGGCCCTAAACACTAAGGTATATGATGCTCCCTGCCTGTAATTCCAAATACAAACATCAACACTGCCAAACCAAAACGAGGAAAAGCAGCTCAACAGGGGCTACATAAGAAACACATATTGGTGGCTTCCCCTAGGGAGGGAAACTGGGTGGCTGGAGGACAGGACTGGGGAGACACTTGGTTCTCTACATACCTCTTTGAATGTGATATGATGGGCATGCATTACCTTTATAAAAATAAATATGCTAACTGGGAACAATTTCTGGGAAACTTTTAGGGTACAGGGAAGGCTCTTTGTCTCTACCTGGATGCTTTTTGCATGGATGTGTATAAACGTGAAGTCGGCTGGGCGCAGCGGCTCATGCCTGTAATCCCAGCACTTTGGGAGGCCAAGGCTGGCAGATCACGAGGTCAGGAGATAAAGACCATCCTGGCCAACATGGTGAAACCCCCTCTCTATTAAAAATACAAAAAAATTAGCTGGGCGAGGTGGTGGGCACCTGTAATCACAGCTGCTCGGGAGGCTGAGGCAGGAGAATCACTTGAACCCAGGAAGCGGAGGTTACAGTGAGCCAAGATCACACCACTGCACTCCAGCCTGGCTACAGAGTAAGACTCTATCTCAAAAAAAAAAAAAAAAGCGAAGTCAGGTTGTGTGCTTAATATTTATGAACATTATGCATGTTATGCTTCAGTTAAAAGAAGAAAAAATAAAGTTTTAAGCCCAACAAGTCTAATTTTCCCATGATAACTACTTCATCATTTTTAGAAACATCAAACATCAATGTTTTCCCCCAAAAAAGGCTTTTCCACTTTTCTTGCTTTTTGTTCTATTTGTTTCTGGTTTTCTTCTCTCACTGGTGCCCTGGGGAATCTGCCTGCTGGGTTTATTGCATGGCTCAGCTTTGACTACCCCTTCAGCTTGGACACCACCCCGGAGCCCCGGAACCCCACGGAACCCCCACGCCCAACGCCAAGGAGCAAGAAGAGCACATGCAAAGCCGGCTGCAGCGCGGGACACCCGCTGGCGCTCCCGCTCATCTCTGAGTGTTCAGAGTCCGGTGCGATGCCTGGCACTGAGCAAGTGTCCAACAAACAAACTTGTCCGTCCATAGCCACATACCTGGCCGCAAGTACAGCTTCCTGGTCCTACACACACAGCCTGCTTGTCATATGCAGGCAAAGGTGCACACACAGTCAAAGCACACACACCTCATCATCCATGTCCACCTACACACATACCTGGTCCAGTGCACATCCCCACACATGGAACATAAATCTGACCACACATGAGGTTTCGGGTCCATGCTCAGCACCAAACACCCACTGCACTCTGGCCCCAAGACACTCCTTCCAGGGCTTAAACCCACTTGGTGGGAAGGAATTAACTAGGCACCCAGAAGAAACTAATTAGGCACCTCTTCCTGACCCATGGAAGAGGCAGGAATTCCTCTGAAGGGTGTCAAGCCAAGAGGCAGAACTCAGAGAAGGGTACAGTTTCTGCTATCCTTTGGCAGGAAAGTAAAACACTACCTCCCTTACCTTGGCATGGTGTGGGGTTTGCAGATCACGTTCACATACACGATCTCATTTAGGCCTCAGACAGCCCTGTGATGTAGGAATAATTTTCCCCATTTCCTTATGGGAGGAAACAAGCTTAGGGAGACTAAGAATTACAAAAGTAAGTGCCTGATAATTCAGAAGAAAAAAGTATTTCCTTGGAAGCAGGAAGGTAAAAGTAGAGGTCAAGGCCAGGTGCAGTGGCTCACGCCTGTAATCCCAGCACTTTCTGCGGGTGAGGCTGGTGGATTGCTTGACACCGAGTTTGAGACCAGCCTGGGAAACCCGGAGAAACCCTGTCTCTACAAAAAATACAAAATTTAGCCGGGTGTGGTGGCACACCCCTGTAGCCCCAGGTACTTGGGAGACTGAGATGGGAGGATCATTTGAGCCTGGGGTGGTCGAGGCTGCAGTGAGCCAAGGTTGTGCCACTGTAATCCAGCCTGGGTGACAGAGTGAGACCCTGTCTCAAAAAATAAAAATAAAAATACAGCTGGGCGCAGTGACTCACACCTGTAGTCCTAGCACTTTGGGAGGCCAAGGTGGGAGGATCACTTGAGGTGAGGAGTTCGAGACCAGCTGGGCAACACAGTGGAACTCCGTCTCTGCTACCCTGTAATCCTAGCTACTTGGGAGGCTGAGGCAGGAGAACTGCTGGAACCTGGGAGGTGGAGGTTGCAGTGAGCCGATATTGCACCACTGCACTCCAGCTTGGGTGACAGAGCAAGACTCCATCTCAAAATAAATAAATAAATAAATAAATAAATAAATAAATATAAATAAAATAATTTTTTTTTTTTT
>NW_026652283.1:6797132-6875771 GCF_009828535.3 Hylobates moloch | reverse complement strand
GTGAGCCACCACGCCCGGCCCAATAAATTTTTAAAAAATTAAAAACCATACAGATCAAGATCAATGGTGATACAAGGCAGTCTGGAAGCGCAAACAAGGCAAAATAATCTGTAGAAAGTTCTTGAACTTCTCTGAGCCTCAGAATCCCCGCCTGACAAATGAGCCTAACAATATTTCCCAAATACTGATGTGAAAAGCTGGTAAGTGGCAGGGTTTCAGTGCTGCCAGCTTTTACATTATACTATTAATCCTCAGGCCAACCCTACTTAGTAGGTGTTATTCACTCAATTTTAGAAACAGAAACTAAGACTCAGAGATGTTAAGTAATTGGCCAAGGTCACAAGCTAGTGAGTGGGAAGGTGGGTAAAACAAGGCTGTCAGACGCCGAAGCCTGGTGCCCTTTCCCCCAACAATCATACCGCAGCAGACAGCGTCAGGGGGCAGATGGGATGGGCACTGCCACAGCCCATGATGGAAGGTGCAGGAAGAAGTGCTCCCCCAGAGGCAACATGGGTCAGGGCAAAGAGGTGGCATGCACAGAGTCCACATGGGCAGTGCCTGGCTGTGAGCAAGCCGTGTGGCTGGAGCAAAGTTGTTCTGAGAGGTTGGGACCCTGCTGTAGAGGGTCATTCAAGGCGAGGCTGAGAAATCAAGGATGAAATCTGCACCAGGGGAGGCCTGGCCAAGCTACCTGGCAAGAAAATGACCATGGAAAGGATCAGGGACCAGAAGACTCAGTAGGAACCCCATCGGTGGGGCCGACAGTGACAAGATGTGTACTGGGGCAGGGGCAGACGTGAGTGTGAGAAGCAAGAATCAGCAGGGCTGGGGAGCCACCCACCCACAAACTCGCCAGTACTCTGTCTGTAAGCAGGTTGTCACTTTTTCTTTTTTTTTTTTTTTTTTTTGAGATGGAGTCTCTCCCACTGCACTCAGGCTGGAGCGCAGTGACGCAATCTCGGCTCACTGCAACCTCCACGTCCTGGGTTCAAGCAATTCTCCTGCCTCAGCCTCCCTAGTAGCCGGGACTACAGGTGCGCACCACCGTGCCAGCCTAATTTTTTCTTTTTTTTTTTTGTATCTTTAGTTGAGACAGGGTTTCACCATGTTGGCCAGGCTGGTCTCGAACTCCTGACCTCATGATCCACCTGCCTCAGCCCCCTACAGTGCTGGGATTACAGGCGTGAGCCACCGCGCCCAGCCGTTTGTCACTTTTTCTTTCTTTCTTCTTTCTTTTGACCGGTTGTCACTTTTTCTTTTTCTTTCTTTCTTTTCTTTCTTTCATCTTTCCTTCCTTCCTTTCTTCTCACTCTTTCCTTTTTTTCTTCTTTCTCTTTTTCTTTCTTCCTTCCCTTCCTTCCTTTCTTCTTTCTCGCTCTTTCCTTTTCCTTCTTTCTTTTTCTTTCTTTCTTCCTTCCCTTCCTTCCTTCCTTCCCTTCCTTCCTTCCTTCCTTTCCTCTCTCTCTCTTTTTGACACAGAATCTTGCTTTGTCACCCAGGCTGAAGTGCAGTGTCACAATCACAGCTCACTGCAGCCTCAATCTCCTTGGCTCATGTCATCCTCCTGCCTCAGCCTCCCAAGTAACTGAGACCACAGGTGCGTGCCACTACGTCCAGCTATTTATTATTAGTAGTAGTCATCGTCGTAGAGATGAGGTCTCTCCCTATGTTGCCCAGGGTGGTCTTGAACTCTTGGGCTCAAGTGATCCTCCCACCTCAGCCTCCCAAACTGCTAGGACTACCACATGCTTGGGCCATCATACCCAGTATTTTTTTTTTTTAATAGAGATGGGGTCTCTCTATGTTGCCCAGGCTGGTTTTAAACTCCTGAGCTCAAGCGATCCTGCCCCCTCGGCCTCCCAAAGTGCTGGGATCACAGGTGTGCGCCACCTCATCTGGCCAGGTTTTCACCTTCAACATCCCAGCTCCAACAAGGTCTAACCTGCTGTGGCCCTGCCTCTGCTCCACTAGGGTCCTCTGCCACGGGCACACTGTCCTTTTTTTGTTTGTTCCCACATTAGGGCTTTGTGCTCACCATCTCCTCTGCCCAGGGATGCTTGACTCTTGATCACCACATCACATGGCCGGCTCCTCTTCCTCCTCATCCGGGTCTCAGCTCAAATGTCACCTCCTCAGGAAGGCCTCCCTGATCCCTCCAGCTAGTAATGTCACCTGCACACCCAGTCACTTGCTAGCACATGAAGCTGGTTCTTTTTTTTTTTTATTTGAGATAAGGTCTCGCTCTGTTGCCTAGGCTGGTGTGCGGTGGTGCAATCATCGCTCACTGCAGCCTTGACCTCCCGGGCTCAAGCAAGCCTTTCACCTTAGCCTCTCCATAGCTGGAACCACAGACGCGTGCCACCACACCCAGCTAATTTCTTATTTTTTGTAGAGACAGGGTCTCACTACATTGGCCAGGCTGGTCTCAAACTCCTGGGCTCAAGCAATCCTCTTGCCTCAGCCTCCCAAAGTACTGGGATCACAGGCGTGAACCACTGCACCCGGCCAAGGCTGTTTCATTTTCTGTGTAATACTTCTGAGAATCTACAGTGATCCAATTTACTGGGTTATTTGTTCGGTCTGTAACCTCCCACTGGAATGTAAGCTCCGTGAGAGCAGGGACCATGTCTGTCTCGTTCCCTCCAGTATTACTAGCATCTGAAACAGCACCCGGTGCATAATAGATGCTCAACACGTACCTGTTGAATGAATGATGCAGGGGAAGGGGTAGTGAAAGGAAACAGAAAGAAGAGGGGACCAAAGTCGGATGTTGGGAAGTGCGGAGAAGTTGGCTGGGCATGGGAGGGCCTTCGCGGGTGGCCTCTGACTGCTATGTTTGAGTTGTGAGCTACCCAGGGGAACAGGTCCTAAGCAGGAGGCAGAAGCAGGAGCCCAGAGGCTGGAAGTAGAAATGCAATGGAGAGAACAGATACACACTTGTCCGGGGGAAAATGTTAAAGATGGGGCAGAGGGGCATGAGTGAGCCTGGGGATCCTCACACCTTGCGGGAAGGGGAAGGTTCATAGGGACCGGAAACAGGCGCAGGGCAGCGGCAGATCGCACTCACGCTCACACACGTTGGAATGAGCATCAACAAGGCCCTCCCTCCCCCAAAACTAACAGGAGACTGGGAGTCAGGTGGTGCCCGGGACTTACCCACGAGACAGCATGTCTCTGTAGGGATGGGGAAGTCACGGCGGAGGGCCGCAGGGGGCGGGGCTAAGCCAGTGGCACAGCTGTGCACAGTGGCCCAAGCCAGGTGAGGAGGAACCGCTCAGAAATCAGCCACTTCCTCCTCGATCCTGCCTGCCAGGCCAATGGCACTGCAGGGACAAACCCTGGACTAATAGTCTCCAAGAAAAGGACAGGTGGGGCGGGGCTGGCCTGAGACCGCCCACAGCGGCCAGCTTCCCTGCAGCCCCAAAGCGGGAGTACAGCAGGCCCGCCTGCTGGTCCAGGGCCGCCTTCCCTCGGGAGAGGAGGAGCCACCTGGAGCTCAAGCTGACAGAGCGGCGGGACGTTGGATAAGGGAACAGACCAGGAAGTAACCCTCGCTGAGGGAAGAGCAACCAATGGGGGGAACCTCTCAGTAGGCGGAAACCAAAGAGCCTAAGGGAAAGCCCTAACAGCCCAATTCCTCAGAGAAGGAGGTGCCCCCTGTGCAGGCCCACCCACCCAGGGCGCTGAGGGACCCAGTCCAGCCTCTCACCTTGCCCCGGGGGAAGGGGAGGAGCCTCAGGCCCTCACTGGGGCAGGGTTAGGCCCAGCCGGGACTATAGGAAGGAGCTGTTCAGGGGGATGGGGCCTGGAAAGGCAGAGGGAATCCGGGAAGGAGAGATAGGGGTTGTCAGGTCTGCAAAGACTGACACCAAGGCTAAGTCACAGGCACGTTTATTATTGTCTGGAACATCAAGGCCTTTCCTCCCCTGGCAGTGGCACAAGGGAGGGCCAACTCTCAGGAGGCGGCCACGCTGCCACCAGCAGCAGGCCCATGGGGTGGCAGGGTCATGGGCGGCAGGAACAGCGCCTTCAGCTTGCCTGACAGGCTGGCGATCTCAGGGTCCTGGGCTTCGTAGGACTTGACCAAGCGAGCAAACTTAAGGACACCTGCAAGAGGGAGTGGGGGGTCAACGCTTCTCCTAAGGACCAGCGTGCCTAAGACACCTGGAGGGGGTGGTAGTTTAAGCATGAACTGCTCCCCCACTGGCTGGGCAGCTGTTCGCAAAACAGGACGCATGCAGGCCTCTGTCCCGTGTGGTTTGGATGATGACACTTGGTCTACACTGGGCACAACCAGATGGGATGCAGTGAATGAAAAAATGTCCCAAGGCAGTGTGCTTCTTGCTCTCAGGTGAACCATTTTAGCAGTTTAGTCACTGGAACCCCAAGAATGAACACAAGACCCCAGGTCTGTAGCTGGAACTCAGGAAGGCTATGGGGCAGCAGAGCTGAATCAGTCAACACCTTTGCGCAACACCGGGATCTCACCAAAAATTTAACCACCAACCCCCAAACAAAAATTAGCTGAAACACCCTGGAGAGACTGCAGCCACTGCTGTCATGCAGACATCTCACTAAAAGGTGACACAACAGCATTTAAGTCCAGCTCTGCTACTCTAGAGTCTGCACCGTTAGAGTTTGCTTCCTCATCACAAAATGGAATAATAATATGATTAACAGTACAGGTTGACCATCCTTAATTAGAAAATCCAAAATCTGAAATTATGAGTGCCAATGTGAGGCCGAAAATGGAAAATTCCACACCTGACTTCACAGTGGGGGGTGGGGGGGACTGTAGTCAAAACGCAGTCAAAACTTTGTCTCATGCACAAAATTATTCAGACTATTATATAAAATTACCTTCAGGCTATGTGCATAAGGTGTGTGTATATGAAACAAAACAATTTCGTGTTCAGATTTAAGTCCCATCCTCCAAGATATCCATGTATATGTAAATATTCCGAAATCCGAAAAAACCCAAAACACTTCCGGTCCCAAGCATTTCGGATAAGGGATACGGAACCTCTACTGTACAAAATGCAACTGGGGCGCACAAGCTCAGGGTAGACCCTGGGCTCTGAGTGGCAACAATGTTAGTCAGATTGTGGCTGCCGCCGTGTGGCGAGAAAGGGGACAACCGCTCATGGGCCCACAGATTCGGCGCCCTCTCCCGACCCAACTCCCGCCTTCCTGCGTCTGACCCACCTTCCCCGTCGCAGCTGAAGCCATAGGCTTTGATAACCTCCTGCTGGATCTGCGTGGCCACGGGCAGCACGAATTGCAGCATCTTACCCATGTCGTTGCACGCATTATCCCGAGCCTCGTCCATGCGCACTGCATTCTCCGGGGCGGAGAACGCCTGGATCACCTCCGCCAGGACCACTGCGCGCCAGAAGCATCCCAGGAAGGCGTCGGAGAACGGACAGCGGGCCCAGCGGAGAGCGCAGGGAATTAGTGGATTGAGGCTGTAGGTAACCCAGTAAGATCCCGAGTCTTGGGGGCAAGCGCCCCACTTAGAAGGACGGTACCCGGCGTCCACTACCCCATTTTCCCGGCGGACGTTGCCAGGTTTGTCGCCCCACATCCTCCGCCCTCATCCTCCCCGGACCCGCAGCCCACGTTTTAACTAGGATAATTCTCACCCTTGGCTTGCTCAGCGCTCAGGGCCGCAGGTTGGGTCGTCGCGGACGCCATACAGCGTCTTAAGCTGTAGGCTCAGAGATGGTAAACGGAAAGCTCAAGGATAGAGAGCCACGTCTCACAAACCCTCCCCATAAGCCAGAGGAGGCGGAAAGAAAACAGCATCCGGCGTAGCCGGAAGGCCCCAGGCGTGGCTAATTCTTTCTTCCCCCAAAGCTTACAGCTGCATTTACGGTAGTAAAACTACCCGCTGACGTAAACCCCGCACACGCACACCAAATATCAAAAAATCTGCTTTTAAAGACAAACTATAGAATAAGGGCTTTCCAGTAAAAAATACCAGAAAGCCTACTAGACAAATTCTAAAAGAGCTGTAACACTACTGCATTTGTGTCTGGAGAGAAGATGGGATATGCATGAACTCCACAGTTGGTGAGGGTGAGCTTAGGTGACGTTTTTCTTGTTCCTATTACTGCATAAACAACGACGCATGTTGTAACTTTCAGTAGGAAAAATACTCTAAGGAACTTACTTAAGTCATTCTAGAGTTCGCGAACATTTGCTCTCAGCCCATGCAAATGAGCTCGGTGCTGATTGGGTGAGAAAGCAGCCAGTCACAGCCCCTTCGTTGTTGTTAAGCCCGGAGACCTGGATTCCGCAGTAAAAGCCCAGAGCAAAAGCCGTTGTCGCACTTTCCTAAAATGGCCTTGTCTACTGATGGGCGATGGAGCCTAACGCCCGGCCCCATTTCCCTTCCCTTCCAGGCTTTTGAGATTATCACCCACTCCCTTCTCAAACTGTAGGGTGGTTAAGGATGCCAAGTACTAATCGCCTCGACCTATTAAAACTAGCCCACCCCGTCCCCGCTTTGTCTCATGCCGCTTCATAACCGGCTTTGTTTTTCGTTTTTGAGACGGAGTCTTGCTTGCTCTGTCGCCAAGCTGGAGTGCAGTTGGGGGGGATCTTGGTTCACCATAACCTCCCCCTCCCGGGTTCAAGCGATTCTCCTGCCTCAACCTCCCAAGTCGCCGGGACTACAGGCGCGCGCCACCATGCCCAGCTAATTTTTTGTTTTTAGTAGAGACAGGGTTTTGCCATGTTGGCCAGGCTGGTCTGGAACTCCTGACCTCGTGATCCGCCCGCCTCGGCCTCCCAAAGTCCTGGGACTACCAGCGTGAGCCGCCGCGCCTGGCCTCATAACTGTTTCTTAAACTATTCCACGGAAAGGTTTCAGGACGCTGAAGCCTTTGTTCCAGAGGACTCTGGTGGCTCCTAGCAGTGAGACCTGTCTGAATAGATTCCTAGACCTGACCATGTCAGAGGTGGGCCTATCCCAGGCCTCTAGTATTTGGTTGGTTGGGGTTTCCTTTGTTTGAGATAGGGCCTTGCTCTGTCACCCAGGCTAGAGTGCAGTGGTGCAATCATGACTCACTGCAGCCTCGACCCCCAAGTGATCCTCCCACCTCAGCCTCCTGAGTAGCTGGGACCATAAGTGCACCACAACGCCCAGCTGATTTTTTTTTTAAGATGGGGTTTCTCTATGTTGCCCAAGCTGGTTTCCAACTCCTGGGCTCAAGCAATCCACCAGCCTCTTACAGGCATTAGCCACAGAGCCCAGGCCGAGGCCTCCACTGGCGCGCAGTGGTCCTGCCTAGCCTTGGGGCAGGAGGGAGCACCAGCACCCGTGGTACCGCCTCCAGCTGAGTCAAGGCTCTGGGCTTTTCAGGAATCCCCTCTCCAATTCTTCCCAGCCCCCACACCCAGTTCCTTAAGAAGGTCTGGTCTCTTCCCGCTTCCCTGCCAGACCCTGGCTGCGGTTCTTTCTAAGCACCGCTGCACTGAGACCCAGCCTTACCCCCATATCCCGCAAAGAACAGTCACAGCCATGTTCCTGGGGAGTTGTGAGGATGTTTTTGTTTGGTTGGTTTTGGTTGGGATGTTTTTTTAAGAGCATCATATAGATATTTATATATATAAATTATTAATGTGGGGAGGGGGCAAGGGGCGTACATTGCAGAGGGGGCGCGCACACAGGGATCGGGGAGGGGCAGGGGTGGCACACGATGCTACACAAAACAGCCACATCTAACAGATGAAATAATCACACCAACGGGGCAGGGGAGGGGCGGCGGCCACGGGGGTTGGGCATGGGGGAGGAGAAAAGCAGGGGGGACAAGGAAGAGAGACCTGGTCCAAGATTCTGTGCGCTTTCTGTCCCCATCCTCGCCACCTCCCCACCTCTGCACACCACACCGGGCCTTGGCCTTCTGTCTGTCCCTCCCTCCCCCACTCTCTGTCCAGCAGCAGAGGCCCTGCAACTGAGCAGCACCCTCTTGGCTCTGGGTGGCAGGCCAAGGGCGGGGTGGGGGAGGGTGGGGGTGCTCCAAGGTCCAATGTAGGAGCCATGGTGCTCTCTTGATCGCAGGTTCTACAGTGGCTTGTCGCTTTCCTTCTTCAGGTGACTAGGGAAGGGGCAGTGCATAGTAGAGAGGTAAGAGACTTGAGACCAACCCTGACCTCGCCCCCTCTTACCGAAGGGGTTGGGAGAGGAGGAGTTCCCTCGCCCAGGAGCACAGTACCCAGCCGTACCATGTCCACAGCCCCTCCCAGGCTCGCTGAGCCCATGTCCCCTGGGCTGGGGCACCCTAGGGTACCTGTAGTAGTCCTCCTGGGCAGGCAGCGGCACACTGTGCAGCGGGTGATGGGCATGCAGCCACTGCTGCTGTTCCAGCGCCAAGCGCTGCAGCTCAGCTGACTGTGCGTGCATGGCCTGCAGCTGATGAGCTGCCGACATTGGGGCAGAAAGGGAGGCCGGCAGGTCCCGGTAAGGGGCAGCTGTGAGCAGGAAGCGCAAGGGGCACATGACCAATGGATAACAAGTAGCTGCTCTGGACCAGGGGATAGCCAGCTCCTTTACATGCAAAGTTAATGAACTAAAAAGTCAGGTAACACAGCCAGTTCTGTAAGTTGCCAGTGGTAGAGTGGAATTGGGATTCAAACCTCTTAGGCTGACACCAAAACTTGTGCTTCTCTTGGGCAGAGCTTCAGCTCTCCTATTCCCATGCCCAGCTCCCTTAGGTACCTCCTCATCCCTCCCCAAGACCAACTAGGCCCATCCCCCCACCCAAATACCTCCTTTCTGCCCTTTTCTCATTAGAGCTGCCTACCCCAACTTCCACCCTTACCAAAGAGCTGGTGACGAAGAACTTCGTTCTCGTGCAGAGGGTGAGGAAGCAGGGGGTTAGGGAGAGTTCCAGCTGGGTAGGGGATCCGGGTGAGGTGAGACCCTGAGGCCAGGGGGTCAATGAGAGGGTGCACCGAGGCAGAGGCTGGAGGGCAGAGAAGAGGAAGGTGTCACCAGAAGGCAGGTTTAGGGCAAACCATGCATTTGGGTGAAGGGATCCAAGCCTGGGAACTGAGTCAGACAAACACAAGGAGCTCCAAAGTGGAACAAAGGCAGAGTGGAAGAACTAGAGACCTGGCAGGGGTGGACAGGCTGAGCCCTACTGGAGGACGGACATATGGATGACAGAGCACAGGAGATTATAGTCATCAGAAGGGTCTGAGGGGAAGGACAGGGAGAGGTGGACTGCTTGAAGGAGGTGGAAGATAGAAGTTTAGGAAATAAGAGAAGAAGAGGCCAGGCGCGGTGGCTCAAGCCTTATGATCTCAGCACTTTGGGAGGCTGAGGCAGGCAGATCACCTGAGGTCAGGAGTTCAACACCAGCCTGGACAAGATGGTGAAACCCTGTTTCTACCAAAAATACAAAAAAATTAGCCAGGCATGGTGGCACACGCCTATAGTCCCAGCTCCTGGGGAGGCTGAGGCAGGAGAATCGCTTGAACCTGGGAGGTGGAAGCTGCAGTGAGCCGAGATCGCACCACTGCATTCCAGTCTGGGCAAAAGAGTGAGACTCGATCTCAAATTAAAAAAAAAAAAAAAAAAGGAAGCCAGGTGCAGTGGCTCACACTTGTAATTCCAGCACTTTGGGAGGCCAAGGCGGGCGGATCACAAGGTCAAGAAATCAAGACTATCCTGGCCAACATAGTGTAAACCTGTGTCTACTAAAAATACAAAAATTAGCTGTACTTGGTGGCACGCGCCTGTAGTCCCAGCTACTTGGGCAGGCAGTGCCTGCTGAGGCAGGAGAATCGCTTGAACCCCGGAGGCAGAGGTTGCAGTAAGCTGAGATCGCACCACTGCACTCCAGCTTGGCGACAGGGCGAGACTCCGTCTTAAAAAAAAAAAAAAAAAAAAAAAAATGGTGAAAGGATCGTAAGTAAAGCTCATTATTGCCTATGACACCCAAACCCAAACCTCCAGGGCCTTTTCTAGAAAGTTACAGATCTAGAGATGGGGAAGAACATGAAAGACCTCCCACAGGGAGAAAAGGAGAAAGTGGCAAAAAAGAGTTGAATCCAGAGAAATCAGAAAATAGGTTTGTGGGTTGAGCATGGTGGCTCACGTCTGTAATCTCAGGACTTTGGGAGGCCAAGGTGGGTGGATCGCTTTGAGCTCAGGAATTTGAGACCAGCCATGGCCAACATGGCGAAATCCCGTCTCTACCAAAAATACAAAAATTGGCCAGGTATGGTGACACACGCCTGTAATCCCAGCTACTCCAGAGGCTGGGGTAGGAGGATCACTTGAGCCCGGGAAGCCGAGGCCGCAGTGAGCTGTGATTGCGCCACTACACTCCAGCCTGGGTGGCAGAGCGAGACCATGTCTCAAAAAAATAAGTAAGAAGATAGGTTTGTGAAGGGCTTGGGAGAATGGGGCTGTGAGGATAGAAAGGTGTGTCCTTCAAAGGCTCCCGCCTGGGCCTCTGTCATGGGTAGGACACTAGACTATGGAGAGGACTGGGCTGTGGGGAATACAGGCTTTGTGGCCAGGGAAGGCCATGAGGAGACAAGGCTGAGAGAACGTCAGGGAGGCAAAGTTCAGGGCAGCAATCTCAGGAAAGGTTCATGCCAGGCCAGGGGAGGAACATCTTGGCCAGAGGAACGAAAGAGCCCAGTCATGATAGGGGGAAGGTGGCCCCAAAGGGCCAGGGCAAGGAAGGAGGGGTCTCACCTGCATGGATAGCATCTTGCTGGTGCAGGTGCAGGTGCGAGTGGATGTGGGAGTGCTGGTGGTGATGGGGAGTCACATTGAGCATCTGCAGCCGGGCCAGCGGGTCATTGCCCAGGGCCGCCACCCTTTCTGCGTGCTGCCTCTCAGCTGCCAGCCGCTCAGCATAGGACATGTCAGGCCGCAGGGCTGGCCCAGCTGCCAGCGCTAGACGTTCTCGCTCCAGAGGCCCCAGGCTCGGATGAAAGGGGAAAGGGTGCAGGCCAGGTGGGCCAGGCTGCAGAGCCAGGCCCCCATGTCGGGGAAAGGGATCCAAGCCCGGCCCAGGGACCCCATGTAGGGGTTCCAGCTCACTAGGCTTCACCTCGAAGCCAGGCTTGAGGCGGTCACGGAGGTCTCGTTCACGGGCTTCCCGTTCCCTCTCCCGGGCAGCTGGATCACTGCTGTACAGGGCCGGGACATTGTAACCCAGGAGCCCCGGGTCCACTGCCCCCAGGGGCACGTAGAATGGATGGTTGCGATTGCCAGGAGACATGACATGAGGCCGGGCATATTCACTGAGAGTGCGCAAGGCTGGAGTGTCAGGACCCAGGTAGGGGGGCACTGTAGCCACCGCACTGCCCGGTTCAAATGGAGGGCGATGGGGCACTGGGCCCAGAGATGGGCATTCCACCGGAGCACGGCCCTCCTGAGCCAACTTCTGTGGGGTACAGGGAAAAGTGGAGTCAAAGCGGCAGTTATGAAAAGAGGTGGCTGGTTTCAAGCTGCCCATTTGTTTCGACAGCCGAATGCCAAAATGCCTCAACTCATTGAAACTCTGCCCACCTGGAACTTAACTGCGACCCCCCCCCCCCAAATATTTGCCCTTCTTGGGATCCACAGGTAGTCCCATCTGAGCACGCCTTTTCCCAACCCAGGAATGCAGATTGCTCTCGCTGAAAACCTTTTGGGCTCCATTTCCTGGGCTGCAGTGGTACCTCCCCTCCGACAGGTGGCGACGTGACTCGCCCGCCCACCGAGCCACGCAGCGCAGCGGGAAGGAGGGAAAAGAAGGCGGTGGCGCAGGCAGTGACGCACTCACCACGCTGCGTTCAAGCTCGCGCTCCTTCTCGCGCTCGCGCTCTTTCTCGCGTTCTCGCTCGCGCTCGCGCTCCTTTTCTTCGCGCGCGCGCTGCTCGGCCTCGCGCCGCACCTTCTCCACCAGGTCGGCCCGCTTCTTGGCCAGCTTGGAGCCCTCCAGTGGCACGAAGTACAGGTCGCTGCGCGCGCACGAGTTGAAGCCGCGATCCAGGTGTTTGTTGAACCTGCCGGGCGTGGAAGCAGCGCGCGCTCAGCCGGTGCGAGCTGCCCGATGGAGCCCGCGGCGCCGCGGCCCCGGCGAGTGCTTGCAGCCCCCGCCTCAAAACCACCCCTGCAGGCTGTGAGCTGCTGCCGGCCTCACTGGCCACTAGGCATGGACGGAGGAGAGGGGCGTGCTTTGCTAAAACACTACACCAGCGCAACGCCCCTCCCTGCTACTCCCTCCCTCGTCGCCGCCTTGTCGTCGTCCCCCTCCCAGGCCCACCTCCGCCCCACTTGGCCGCTCACCTGGCAGACTGACTGGCATGGCTGGGCACATCTACCACCTTGGGAGGGGGCGAGGGGCTGCGGGCTGGGGGCACCGGGCTCTCGGGGGTCTCATACTCCTCAGCTGGCTCCTGTTTGATCTGTGTGGCGCTCAGGGGCGGCCCTGAGGCAGGGGCCACAGGTGGTGGTGGCAGAGATGGCAGGCCTGAGGGCCCCGCAGGTGGCAGGGGCCCAGGTCCCACGGTGGGCGAGCCTGGCTTGAAGGTCCCTGGGCCTGCAGGTGGCGAGGTTCCTCGATAGCCTGGTGGGGTCCCCGTTCGGAAGGAGGGAGGCGACCCGGGTTTGTATCCGGGTGGGGTGGCTGTCTTGTAGGCCCCCGGGGACAGGGCTCTCTTTCCGTACGGTGGGGGCCCAGGTGGGGAGGCCGTTTTGTAGCCTGCTGGCGAGGAAGCCACGGTGGCAATGACCGTGGAAAGGGTAGCCGAAGAGGTGGTGACCGTAGGCACCGGTGGGAAAGGGTAGGGTGCCCCTTGAGGGCCCTGGGAAGGGGAGGGGTGTGAACATGGGTAGGACCCTTGAGAAGTGGAAGAGGAAGAGTTGGAAGAGGAAGAGACTGGAGGGCCATTGGGGCCTGCTTGGCTGTAGGACACCTGGCTGTGAGGTGGGGGCAGGTGTGCTGGCCCTGGTGGGTAGGGCCTCAGAGACCCCAGGGAGGGAGACATGGCGTAAGGGTGTGCGTGGTGGGAGCTACCGCCCTCCAGTGGGTGGGGAAATGCTCCAGGAGGAGGGGGCCCAGAGCTTCCGTGATGCTGCTGCTGCTGCTGCTGTTGCTGGTGGTGATGGTGATGTGTTGAGGCTGGTGCGTGGGCGGTGGACTGGGCCCCAGTAGAGGGAGGGAAGGGGCCTGGATGGGCACTGCTGTTGGCTAAGAGGCGGCCATAGGGAGGAGGTGGTGGGGGACCCTGGCTCCACACAGCCTGGGATGGGAGAGAAGGCTGAGTATACTTGGGGGGCTGATTGGAGACAGAGAGGCTTGTTGGGGGAGGGAAAGAGTGAGGGTAACTGGGCAATGCCTGGGAAGCTGGGTAGGGGGAGGCAGAGGAAGAGGAGGAAGAACTGGAAGAGGAGGCTGCTGCAGAGCTACTACTAGAGGATGAATAAGGAAACCTCATGGGGGGCGCTGGGGCAGAAGAAGAGGAAGCAGGAGGCAGAGAGTGGGGTGAAGGAGCCAGAGTTGGGCCCTTCTCTGGGCCAGGAGGAAGTCCACCCATACCCTGTCCCATGGCGTGGGGAGAGGGCAGATGTCCAGGTAGTGGTTGGGCCCCCAGGCCAGGGGGAGAGGCTGATGCATTGTTGAGGGGTCTCAGGGCAGGTGGGGGAGGCAGGTTCGGTGTCACATGGGGGAAGTTGGCTGGTGGTGGAGCAGAAGGTAGGTTCCCACCACCCACTGCAGTGGTAGGCTGCTTTGTTGGGGGAGCACCACTAGCCCCAGAGCTTGATACTGAAATGGGAGTAGTGGGTGGGGGGTGCTGCTTACCCCCATTAGGGCCCCCCACTGATGAGGCAGCCCCTCCCCCCTTGGAACCCATTGGGGGTCCAGACAAAACTCCACCAGTGCCCCCAGGATAGAGCTGTGGGTGAGGGGGAGGGGCCCCAGGAGGAGCCTGGAACATTCGAGATGTGGGGGGCTCCATGGGAGCATGATACCCAGTGGGTGTCACAGAAGGATGGGGTTCAAAGCCAGCCTCTGGCTGTCGAGGGGTGCTGTCTGGCGGTGGAGGGGAAGGAGGAAAGAGTGGAGGTTGGTGGTAGGGGCGGGCTGGGCCCTGGGACAGGCCAGAAGATGAGTCGGAGTCATTCTCCACACTTCCGGGGCTGTAGATGCTGGGGGACGTGCTTCGGTTGTCCTGGTCAATATCCCTAGGGTCGCTGCTGCCATCATCATTAAGGCTCCGCCCGTCCAAGCTATCCAGATCGGAGGGAGACTGTGGCCGAGGAAGTTCCTGCTGTAGAAAAGGGAAGGCTCATTTTTTCTCTTTTCCTTTCCTGCTTCCCTGCGATTTGGGGCCTCTCTTGCATAAAATCATTTCCCCTCACAGCACACTGTTGTACTGTGATGTGGTGAGTACTCTTGCTCAAGCCCACCTCTTACCATCTGGGGATTTCTCACTTTCCTCACATTCTTGGCTGCTCCCTAGCAGCCAGTCTTGTTTCCCTCCTGTAAAACCCTATTCCTTCTTCAAGGATCCATCTCAAGCACCTTGTCTCTACCCACAGCTGACTCCAAATCCCTGTCTTACACCATCTCATAACCACCACTTTAACCATCCTCCATCCCCCAAGCTCTTGGTTCTTAGACCATTCTGGCCGGGCACAGAGGCTTACACCTGTAATCCCAGCACTTTGGGAGGCTGAAGCAAGCGGATCACTTGATGCCAGGAGTTCCAAACCAGCCTGGCCAACATGGTGAAACCCTGTCTCTACTAAAAACACAAAAATTAGCCGGGCATGGAGGCTCATGCCTATAATCCCAGCTACTCGGGAGGCTGAGGCACAACTGTTTGAACCCAGGAGGCGGAGGTTGCAATGAGCTGAGATTGTGCCACTGTACTCCAGCCTGGGTGACAGAGCAAAATTCTTTCTCAAAAACAAACAAACAAACAAAAAACAATAAAAAGAATGACCACTTCTGCATTTTCCTTAAGATTTATTTGTTCCTCCCACTAAGACTTCTCACCCAGAGACTAGAATCCCCCAACTCTTCTGGTCCCCTTTGGCCCTGCCTGGTCATCTGGTGGTCTCTCAAAGCTCTAAGAATCTCTCTGGCATATTATAGACAGAACTGCTCTCATAAGCACTATGATCTGGCCTTTCTCTTATGTCCCAGGAGAGATCCAGCTAAGAATAGTGAGCATAAGGAAGTCTGAGAAAAGAATGGTCACAAGATGGGTCAGGATGGCGACAAGGGTCTCCCACCTCAGTTTTGGTCTTTTTTGGCGCATTGGTCTCCTCACTTTCACTCTCTGAGATCTCCTCACTCCGACCCTGCTTGTTGACCTTTGGGGTGGAGGTTTCCTCTACTCGGGCCTTCTGTTAGAGAGAAAGAGAAAATTTCTGTCTTTTCCCTACCTCCCAAGCTCCACCGTTACCCTCTGCCAAACAGGAAGTTCCCCCCACAACACACACACACCCTCAGCCCCAGTGCCTGGGCATCCTGTGGGAGGACCTGAGGACAGAATACCTTGGCCGTCTGCCTGGACTTCTCAGCTTTACCATCACTGCTGGACGTGCTGACCCCTCCAGGGGAGGCCCGGCCCCTCGATCTCAGTTCTTCCCGGGGCCCAGGGGCCTCTTTCTTCCGTCCACTCCTCATTGACATCTACAGGAGGAGGAAGGAGGTAGGTAACACTGTTCTTTACATTGCACCTAACTTTATGGTGCACGTTATTTGTTCTTCTTCTCTAGACCCTTCCTCCTAGCTTGCCTGCCCCGCCCCTCATCTTTCACCTCTCTCATTTTAACTCACCGAGTCTTTATTCTGTCGTGTCTTCATTCTTCAGGCTGTGGAGACCCCATTCTCCTCTGCCTGGGCAGCTGAATACAGAAGCTTCTCTGCTCCACCCCAAGTTCCCCACAGCTGTGGTCTGGGAAGCAGGATCTCCAAGTTTCCAGTGTAGGCACCTGGAACTTTTGCAGGATCTGTTTTCAATGAAACCTGTTAGAAGGAAACCATCAGAGTCTCCAGCTGGGAGAACAGAGTCACAAAGGAATACTATTGTGCTCGTTAGAGAACTGAGCAAGCGGCCCAACCCTAAGCCTTTGGGCCAAGAGATACAGATACCACAAGCCATTGCTGGCATGCCCCATGGGCTACCTTAGCTATCAAAAAGGGAGGCAGACTCTGCTCAAAGTATAATCTCTTTCATCTCTGCAGAGGGCAGAAAATTCGGATGCACCTACAAGCCCCAATCCAGGAGATTACACAGTTTTACCCTTCATGATTCCTAAAGGATATTTGTGAACACACACATTCCACAGAGCCTTACAAAGGAACATAAAGAAATGGAGTGGGGCATGGTGGCTCACGCCTATAATCCCAGCACTTTGGGAGGCCAAGGTGGAGGGATCACAAGGTCGAGAGTTCAAGACCAGCCTAGCCAACATGGTGAAACCCAGCCATGCGTGGTGGCACGTGCCTGTAATCCCAGCTACTCAGGAGGCTGAGGCAAGCAAATCACTTAAACCCGGGAGGCAGAGGTTGCAGTGAGCCGAGATCATGCTACTGCACTCCAGCCTGGGTGACAGAGTAAGACTCTGTCTCAAAAAAAAAAAAAAAAAAGAAAAAGAAATGACGCTGAAGTATTAATTTATTGAGTACCTTCTTTATATCAAGCCCTCACATACATGATTTCATTTAATATTTACAACCAACCCTGAATGGTAAGCATTATTACCCTCATTATATACGTGAGGGAACTGAGGCTCAAAGATTGTGATTGTGACTAGCCCAACCTCACACGCTGAGGAACCAGTGACAGAGCCAGAATCAAACCCACGTCGGTGACTTCAAAGCCCATGCTCTTTCTTCTATACTTTGCTGTATTCTCCTCAGAAGTTGCTGGGGAGAATTCTCAGAAGGCCTAGATCAGTCACAGAGATATGAAAAGAATCTTTTCTCACATCAGAGTAGGTAGAAGAAGAATGTCCCATTCTATAATACAAAGGAACACAGCCCTACCAATCCCAAGACTAAACCTAGGTAGCCCCAAATTGTAGAATTTCATTTTTGAGAGCCCCATAAAGGACTCATTCTCTAGTACTTGAGCTCCCTAAGGCTAGAGGAAAAGTCAGAGTTTTCACATAAATGATTAAAGACTCAAAATATCCGTGAGCAAACAATACAGATGTACCAGTTTTTAAGCCTATCCTCCTACTTGGTGTAGACTGGGTTACACAGCTCCTCACAGCCAGTCCATCCATATCTGTCTATCAGCAGGTAGGCAGGTATCTAACTTTATCCAAATCCCTATAGCCAGCTGTATTCATTTGCACTTGTTTGTATTTCTTGCTAAGTGTCAAGTCCCTGCAAATTACTGATTGTAAGATCTTTTGAGAG
This sequence comes from Hylobates moloch, assembly GCF_009828535.3. Classification (NCBI taxonomy): domain Eukaryota; kingdom Metazoa; phylum Chordata; class Mammalia; order Primates; family Hylobatidae; genus Hylobates; species Hylobates moloch. The sequence continues at coordinate 6,858,378 of NW_026652283.1, read as the reverse complement.
CAAAAATGGTATTTTCTTACTGTTTTCTTCCTTTCAACTGATGTGTGTGCGCTTCTCTTGTGATTGACCTTTAAACCCACTAACTTCAGTAGGTCTTTCTTCCTGAATTAAGTGCTGCTAGCTCCAGTGGGAATAGACTAAGCTTACCCATCTATTCTATTCTGAGTTGGAAGCCTGCTAGGTAAACGGCATGTCCATATTCTGTAGTGTATTTTTCCCAAGGAACACAGTAATTCTCACCTCCATGGAACCATACTGATGCAAGCAGTAAGGGGTGAGTCTAACCTTTCCAGGAAACTTCACAATTTACTTAGAATCACAAAATTGCTGGGACAGAGCCTGTCTTCTGAACTTTCAACTGATGTTCTGCCTAGTAGACGTGTCTTTTTTTTTTTTGAGACAGAGTTTCACTCTTGTTGCCCAGGCTGGAGTGCAGTGGCGCTATCTCACTCACTGCAACCTCCGCCTCCTAGGTTCAAGTGATTCTCCTGCCTCAGCCTCCTGAGTAGCTGGGATTACAGGCATGCGCCACCACGCCTGGCTAATTTTTTGTATTTTAGTAGAGACAGGGTTTCACCATGTTAGTCAGGGTGGTCTCAAACTACTGACCTCAGGTGATCTGCCTGCCTCAGCCTTCCAAAGTGCTGGGATTACAGGCACTCTGAGCCACTGTGCCCGGCCAACTAGTTTTCTTTACTTTTTTTTGAGATGGATTTTCGCTCTTGTTCCCCAGGCTGGAGTGCCACCTCCGCCTCCCAGGTTCAAGCCATTCTCCTGCCTCAGCCTCCCAAGTAGCTGGGATTACAAGCACACACCACCATGCCTGGCTAATTTTTGTATTTTTAGTAGAGACGGAGTTTCACCATGTTGGCCAGGCTGGTCTCGAACTCCTGACCTCAGATGATCCACCTGCCTTGGCCTCCTAAAGTGTTGGGATTACAGGCATGAGCCACCGTGCCCAGCCTTTTTTTTTTTTTTTTTCAACTACAGCTATTTTACCACATTTTTTAGTTGTTGTGTAGACTGGTTTTAAAATACTATCAACCAAAAAAAAAAAAAAAAAATCCAAAGAACAACACCCACCGTAGCAAAAGAGGAAAACAATCTTAAACAAAAAGCACAACAAAGATGACTATTTGTGATTGGTGTATTTTTGCCGGCCCTCCTAGAGAAGGGTGTCCATATCCCTTCACCATCACAGAACCTGTTCACCAAGTCAGTTAGGTTAAGGGATCCAAAAGGTCAGAGAAACACAGGAATGTACCTGAGGAACACAGCAATCATAGTACGCCCTTCTTTTTTAATCACCTGAAATCTGATAAAAACTAGCAATGAGTAGCTTTGAAGGAGAAAAACAGTCATAAAAGAACAAGAAATCCTGGGGATAAGGAGTGGCAGAGGAGGAAAGGAGTTAGGGTTGGATTGTGTGTGTTTCTAGACCTGGGTCATGTTTTAGCACCAGCCTACACTCCTAGCAGGCAATCATTGTAACTAATATTACAGAGCACCTACTCTGTATCTGGCCGCATACTAAGCACATTCACCTTCATTACCTTACTTTATTTTATTTATTTATTTATTTATTGAGACGGAGTCTTGCTCTGTCACCCAGGCTGGAGTGCAGTGTCGCGATCGCCGCTCACTGCAAGCTCCGCCTCCCGGGTTCACGCCATTCTCCTGCCTCAGCCTCCTGAGTAGCTGGGACTACAGGCGCCCGCCACCACACCCGGCTAATTTTTTTGTATTTTTAATAGAGACGGGGTTTCACAGTGTTAGCCAGGATGGTCTCGATCTCCTGACCTCATGATTCGCCCGCCTCGGCCTCCCAAAGTGCTGGGATTACAGGCGTGAGCCACTGCGCCCGGCCGTTACCTTACTTTAAAAAGAAAATGATTAAGACCAGACTGGGTTGGGAGGAAAGTGAGAACTAGAAAAAGAGCCCCTAAGTAAGAACAAGAAAAGAAGAGAGACATACGGGATGTCAGAAGGAATACAGTGGCGTCACAAGCTCTTTGGGAGGGGCTCGCAGGCTAAATTTCAGGATCATTGGCCCAGCCCCCAACATCATTCTGGACCGGCCAGACTAACAAACCAGTCCGAAGTGACTCCTAGATAACAATGCAGCCCAGACCAGCAGATAACGCACTGGCCTAAGCCTTCTGAGAATCAGGACCTTCAGAGATCATCTCAACTACAGCCCCTTCATCTTAAAAGTGAAGCCTGGGCTCAAAGAGAAGTGACTTGCCCAAGGTCACAGAGGCACAGCCAGGTCTAGACACAGATCTCCTGGCTCCTGTTCTATACTATTTCCCCTGCATGAAGCTGTTTCACAGCCCTCTGTCCTGGGCCACCCTCACCTGGGATGGGCCTGGGAGCCCAGCCATTTCTACAAGGTCAGGGAAGAAGGCCAAAGGTTAGCTGAGGGAAGGAGGAAACGGGTTAGGGAGGCTCAAAGAGGAATTCAAGTTTTAGAAAATGAAAGAAAGTGCAAAGAAGCAAAAAGACAACTCTACAAAAAATAGCATAATAAGGGAGGTAGAGGTCAGAACCAACTGCCAAAAGATGGTGTAACCTGAACAGAAGCGTTTTCATCCTCCCATCATGCCCAGGTGGAGAGACTTGGAGAAACACCTATGATCTGCAAGGAACCGATCTACCTGTTCCAACAGACTGCAACATGAAAGGGTGGACACCGTGGGGAAACTCCCATTCACCAACAGATCCAGAAACATCCTCCAAAACCCAGCCCAGAGTCCCAAGGGCATAGCCACAGGCTGAGGTCCAATAAACATTCGAAGCCCCCCCAACCAACTGGACATCCCACTGGATCACTACCATAGCAACACAGTGGCAAAAGGTGCCCCTCAAGAGACCATCCCAGGAGTCCATCTGGCAGCCACCCCCTACCCCCTCCCAGTTGCCAAAGCAACTCCTACCCTCCTATAGCACCTCAGGGAAGGGAGCTTAAAGGTACCTACCCTAGTCGAAATAAGCCCATGCACAAAGGGAGATCTTTGAGCTCAAAGCAGTAACTAAGGCCTCCCTATATAGATCCCTATATAGACCAGGGGCAGCGGACGCTCCGGAAATTGGAGGGTGGAGGGTGGAGGTCGCAACTTGCTTGGAGTGCCTATGAGGTTGCTCAATTCTCATTTCCATCCTCCCAGAACCCCTTTCTTCCCAATTCTCCCTTCTGTGTTCCTGTTTTCCTCCTCATTAGTTTTGGGACAACCCACACTACTGGGCCCCAGTGCCCTCTCCAAGAAGTAACTATGTCTGGGATGGGGAAAACAGGGTCAGAGGTGACCTGGAGTAGGGGAATGAAAACCGTCACAAAGACATGGCCTTCCCACTTCCACGCTGGAAAACCTCCGGCTCATCTCAAAAATGGACCTCTCTTTGCCCAAGCCTCCGCTTCCCCCAGCTTCATCAGCCACAATCCCTCTTTCCACCTACCACACCCCTTTCCCGTTTCCCACTTCCCGTCTATTCCTAAAACCCCCAACCCCAGGCTCCGGAACCCGTGTTCTGGGCCTTTGGAGCTTTTTCCTGGAGCCTTCATGCCCCACCTCGCTGCCATCTCTCCTATCCATTCTGCCTTCGCCCGGAACCCCACTCACAGCATCCCCCGTTTTCCTCCGCCAACCCTGGCCTCGATGTTCCTCCTCTTTTGGGTCTGTGGGTCCCGGATACCCTCTGGCCCCACAGGCCTCCTCCGGATACCCTCCCTCCTTCCTCACCTTCCCGATCCTCCCGAAACCCTGGCCCCCGATTCTCCTCAGCGGGCCCCACCCCCTGAGCCCCCGGCCTCAGGCCAAGCAGAGCCCGCAGTGGGGGGGCGGGATTGGGAAAATAACAAATGGAGGCGGCGGCGGCAGGAGGGGGAACTGGGAGGGGTGGGGGTGGGGAGCCGCAGGCCGGAGCCCGGGCGGGACAGAACCCCGCGGGCTCGGGGCCCAGGCGGCCGCAGACCTTCCTTACCTGCTGATAGCTCGGGACGGCTGGCTGGCTCCGAGCGGGATTCTGGGCTCCGGCGCCTCTGGGGGGCGGCGGCGGCAGCTCCCCCGCCCCCCTCCTCTTCTCGGCCTCAGTCGCCGCCGCGACGACGGCGGCGGCGGGCCCGACCCCCCCGGAGGGCGGCCCCCATCCCCCCTTTTCCCCGCCTGGCCCCAATCGCCCGCCGGCCCACGGAGCAAACCCCGATCTCCGCTCTGCTCCCCACCTCCCTGGGCTTGCCGCCTCCCCCTGGCCGCCCGGAATGCCCCGGGCCGCGCCGCCCGCCCCCGCCGCGCCGCCCGGCCCCGCGGCCCGCCCGGCCCTCGGCGCAGCTCCGACCCGCCGCCGCCCGCGCCCGCCTAGCGCAGCCCGCACCCGCGCGATCCGGGGCCCCTCGGCCGCCTCGCCCGCGGCCCCCGCCCCTTCCCCGGCAGTCGGCTCCCTCTCCCCCTCCTAGCCCCTCCCCGAAGCCGCGGTCCCTCCGAAATGGCCCGGCTCGAGGCCCCGACCCGCCGCGGGGCTGCGGACGGGCTGGGCGGTGCGTCGGGCGACTCGCACAGGAAAGCGGACGGCGAAGGGAGGGAGCCTGGGAGAGGGGGATGGGAGAAGGGAGGAAGAGGGAGAAGGAGGGAGCGCGGAGGAACGGCGGAGAGAGGGGCCAGGAGGGAGACGCGAGGGAGGGAGCGCGAGGCAAGCCGCGAGGGGGGAGAGGGGGGGAGCCGGAGAGGGGGAGGCGCCGCGCGAGTTGGCCGAGGCCGAGGCCGAGGGGGCCGGGGCGCGGGGAGGGCTAGCCGTGGCGGAATGTGGGGAGCCCGCGGGCCCGGCGCGGGAGAGGGCTAGGTAGGAGGGGCTGTGGGTGGTGAGGGCAGATGAGGGGAGGCTGAAGTTTGGGGGCGAGCGGGTCTGTGGCAGAGGTGAAGTGGGAGGAGTTTGGGGGATCCTGGGGTAGAGATTGGGATAATGGGATTGGATTGGAAAGATGGAACTGCCTGGGGGCTTTGTGGGTGCCTAGTGAGAACTGAGAGAAGCTTGGGGTGAGGGGTCTGTGGCAGAGATGGAGCCAGAGGGGTTTGGGGGCTATTATCAGAGAGAATGGGATGGAAGTTTGGGGTCATAAGGAGGGAGAAAAAGTGAAAAGATGACATACATAGGAAGATGGGGCTTCTGGAAGAAGTAAAGCTTTTGGGGGTGATTAGTGTTGGCAAAAGAGTCAGAAATATAAGAATTGGGTGTGGGGGGGGATGAAGGAATGCTGGAGAGAGAGAAGTCCAGAGGAAACGTCAGTGAGGAGAGAGGAGGGAACGCGTGAGGAACCTTAAGAAGGGATGAAGGAGGTGGGCCCAGGTGCCAATTCTAGGGAAAATGGGTTCTGGGTGAGAAAGGAGGGCTCTGGATGGGAAAGGAGAGTGGGAGACACGGGGCTGGCTGGATCCTGGGGGTGGGGGCTCCCAGTAGATCCGAGGAGGGTTTACTTGGGAGGAGGGTTTACTTGGGCGGGCAGAATGGGGAAGAGGGGGATAAGAAGATTGGAAGGAAATGTAAGCTGAACAAGGCCTTTGGCGGCAGTATGGAAGAGGAAGGATCATGGATGGGAAAAGAAAATGGAGATGGGGCCGGTGCGGGGGCTCACGCCTGTAATCTCAGCGCTTTCGGAGGCTGAGTCGGGTGGGTCACTTGTCAGGAGTTCAAGACCAGCCTGGCCAACATGGCGAAACCCCATCTCTACTAAAAATACAAAAATTAGCCGGGTGTGGTGGTGCATGCCTGTAATCCCAGCTACTCGGAGGCTGAGGCAGGCGAATCCTTGAACCTGGGAGGCAAAGGTTTCAGCAAGCAGAGATCGCGCCACTGCACTCCAGCCTGGGAAACAGAGCGAGACACCTCCTCAAAAAAAAAAAAAAAAAAAAAGGCAAAAAACAAAAACAAAAAAAAAGAAAAACAAAAAAAGAAAAAATGGAGCTGGGAAACGAGGGCAGTTAAAGGAAATGACAGATGTGCGGGGGGGGGGGGGGGCGGGGGGGGTGTTGCTGGCAAGCCCATGGGTAGATAGGTAAGGGATACAGCTTGGAGGAGCGAGACACCATCCTCAGGCCTTCCATCTAGTGGCATCTCCATTTTCCTTTTCAAATCTGTTGAAAGTCATCACTGAAGATCCCCTGGGTCACAGGGAAGCAGTCGGGTGAAGACTGGGCTTAATGTGGACCCAAATCCCTAGATATCCTTGTTCCTCAATCCCACTTGTTCTAAGGTGGAGACAGTCCCCACCGCAGATTGCAGGCTCCTCCCAACCCTTCCCTCTCCCTCCCCTGCTCTCCAGGTAGCCTCTAGCAGTCAGTCTGCCGCCGGCTGTGAAGCCAGCACCTCCGCCAGCCCACCACCAGTTCCTTCTCCTGGGCTCCCTCCTGGCCCTCCACCAAGCGGCAACATCTCCCAGGACAAAGGACACAGGGTGATTTTTGGCAGCAAAAATTGGGAAGGCCAGAGAATGGGAGGGAGGCAGGCTGGCAAACCGGAAGAGCTGGAGCTGGAGTGTGGATTGGGAGCCCTCAGTAGCGCTCCAGATTTGGGGTGGAGGCCAGGTACTTGTGGGGCCAGTCTTGCTGGAGGCTAAGGGTGGGCCCTGAATTGGCAAGATCCCACCTGACCTTCAGGGAAGGAAGGAGGTTGGCTCTGGAGCAGCTTAGTAGATTTTGTCTCACAATTCCTTGGGCCAGATTCAACAAAGTTCTGGGAATACTCAAAAGCTCTAAACAAGATTCCAGAGCACTGGGGAACTGGGCGCAGGAACAGGAACACTTCCTTGGCCTGGGAATGAGTCATCACTCTCAAGTCCCTCGAATTGGTTGGCACTCACTTTACCACTCCATGCACACCTTCCCAGCCCCTCCCAGGGCCTCCCTGAGACCAGGCCAGCTCCCTGTCTCCCTGTGCACCCCGACTCCCTTCCTCTTGCTCTAGGGTAGCTCCTGCTCCTCCCCACCCCAACTTTGTTCCAGGGCTCCCCCTTTCCCTCTCACCCTCTCTCCCCATTGCATTTCCTCTCTTTCTGTACCACTCAGTTCAGTCTCCCACTGGGCCTTGGCTCAAGCCCTTTCCAAATCCCTTCCAGGCTGAGCTCTTCTCCCTTGTTTTTTAATCACTAAGGAATGGGCTACAATGGATACGAAAAGAAAAATTTAGGCATATGTGGGGATAGGGGATGGTGAGAGTCACAAAAGAAACCATTGTCTACCCTCTCCCATTCCTCCCCTACCTGAGGGCCAGGCTTACAGTCCAGCTGCAGGGGACATCACACACACACACGCACAGCCCCAGCCATCCCTCACCCCAGCTCCCTCTCTGGCTCAGCCCCCCACAACCCACTGGTCTCCAGGCAACGACACAAAGGGAAAGTGGAGAGAAGGGCCTGGGAGGCCCAGGCAGAGCTAGCTGTAACCCAATCCAACCCCGGTACTTTGGGGGTGGGGGGACCAGACTGTCAGAGAAGGCGACCTGGTAAGGAGGGATGAAAGAAAGGACAGAGGCTAGGAAGTAGGCTCAAACTAGAATAGCCCTGGTCAGTCTGGGAGTTACTAAGGTTAAGATGGGTATCAGGGACCCCAGAGAAAACTGAGAGGCACAGAAAAAAGTACAGGAAACCCTAAGGGAGGCATAAAGGGTCGCCAGGAGACAGGAGAAAAGGGAAAGATGAGATGCCCACACTGAAATTAAAAGGCACAGAAATGGAAAGGGGGCATGAAGCTCTTTGAACTGAAAATGGCTGAGGTGTCAGGGACCCAGGAAGGAGGTCAAGAAAAGAAATGGGCTCTACCCATACAGAACTAGAATCCTATTTTAGCCCTGGAGCTTGGCAGGATGGCAGAGGGAGCCAGGACCAGACCTTAGCAGAAGCAGAGTGGGAGGCCCACAGGGGACAGCCTTGAAGTTCCTCCCACTTGGCGTCCAGTATGGCGTCCTGCAGAACTCTGACTCCCTCTAGTGGTTAGATCTCCCATGTGCAAACCCTACCTGTGGGATGCAACCTTGCATCCAAGCCACTAGGAAGGGATTTGTGCCTCTCGGGGGTACCTAGAATGAGCATCTCAACGCTGAGGCCCCATAAGAGTTAACGAGTTATAGCTAAGGAGTAATGTCTCTAGCCATATATTGTAACCCTCCTATTAGTCTGACCCAGCCAGGGGTCTGTTAAGCACTTTTGTTCCTGAATCTTCAGTTTATTGGAGGACTCTATGTCCTTAGGTCCTTCTCTATACTACCCCCAGAACCATTCTTCCTTCCCATTTCCCCATCTTGCAGTGGGTAATGGCCATGAAGTCCTGTTCCATTCGAGAACCAGCCAGGGTTTTGTTGGCAGAGGCCCAGTACAGGAGCTGCTCCAGTCCACAAGCCCTTTGGATATGAAAACACCTTAGACTTCCTTTCCCCCAAAATGCGCACACACACACAATATTTTATGCTTTTAGGGGCTCTTGAACCCCTTAATTCACCTGGGTCTGGGAGCCAAGCCTGCTGCTAAGAAAGCAGGGGCCACATGCACCCCACCTAGCCAGAATGGGGTAGGCAGTGCCATCATCTTGGCCATATTTGTTCAGTTTGTCTTCCTCTTTTTGTGCCCTCCCCAGCTCTGCTATCCAGTTTCACCAGCCTCCAGGTGCTCCATCTTCTCTCCCCTCATATGGACTAGAGGTAAGACTCCTTAGACACAACAGTGCACTGATTCAGACTTTAATGGAGGTGCTCATTTCAATGCCACAGAGGTGGTGGCAACTGTGGAATGTGACATGGGGAGTGAGAGGTTGCTCTGGTGCAGCTGGAGGAAGAACAGGGAACCTAGGGTTGGGGAGAGATGTATAGAGGAAAACTCCCCCAGGCACACAGCCTCCGCTCTGGACCAACGCAGGCTTCAGTGAGTACACACAAAGGAACTGATGTCAAGGCCCTTTCTATGACCCTTCCCATTCTAGCAAGACCTCCCACCTCAGTCCTTGGGATCTACAGCCACATGAAATACAGACACATCGTTCCCCCAAGTCAGGCCAGTTTTAGGCCATTGAGTTATGGGGAAATGATTAATGGGATGAATGAATAACAAAATAAATAAATAAATACACTAAAGCCTTATTAGCCAGGCATGATTGCATGCCCAACACTCCCCTCCATCCCAGCACTGTGCACAGTTCATGGCTCATATGCAAAGTGGAAAACACGTGGGACAAGGGCAAAGCACACGTGACACACGGTCCCTCTCTGACACCTCAGCACACCAACCCTGACGCTCCCATCACAGATGCTGATCATTCTTCCACGACCCCCTTTTATAATAATCCTCATTCACATTTCTAGTTTTTGAGGGAAGAGAGAAAGAGAAAGGAAGAAGTGGAAAGTGTGGAACCCCACTGAGGAGGGCCCAGACAGGAGGGCGAGCAGAGACAGCAAGAGGTCAGGTAAGCCACGAAGCAGCCGGAGCAGGTCAATCAGGGAAGTTCTGGGCACCCTGGGGCTCAGGGGATCTCAGGGGGTGAACTATCACAGATCAGGACAGCAAGGTTCCAGGAGGATGAGACGGAGGTTCCACGTCTCCAGGCAAGCAGAGGAATCACAGCACACTGGGATTACGGAAGTTATGTCCGGCAAAGCGAGCTTCGTCCCCCAGCTCTTCCTCAATTCTGAGAGAGATGGTCCACAGAGGAAGTGGTCAGGGATGCAGGAGGATCCTGCTTCTCTCTCTAGGGGTCCCCCAGACTCCAACCACCCCCACACCACCTGCTTTTGTGTCCTGCCCCAAGGCTTAGCATTCCCTGGCTTTCCCATGTGATCTCTGGGCCATCAATAAACCCAGGAAGCAAAACCCAGTATTATCTGGAAATGGACTGTTATCCAGGCCCTGGGTGCTAGAGATGGTCTGGCAGGCAAATGGGGCCTTTAGCCATCTGGGCCAGGGGCTCCCACCCCAGGGACCCTCACCTCATGAGCTGGTTGTACTTAGCCAGACGTTCAGAACGGCACGGGGCACCAGTCTTGATCTGAAACATTTCAAAGGATTTGCAGCTCAGTGACTGCCCTCTCACCCCTGAAAGGAAACCTCTGCTCTCCTGAAACTCCCCTGACACCCTCAAACACCTGGAAGGAGAGACCAGGTGGGTGAGCTAGAAATACCAATCCCACAGAGAGTTCTCTTCACTCACCAGGCTGCCTCACTCACCTGGCCTGTGCACAGCCCCACCACCAGGTCAGCAATGAATGTGTCCTCAGTCTCTCCTGAGCGATGACTCACCATGACCCCCCAGCCATTCTCCTGGGCCAGCTTGCACCTGTATCCACACACAGCACTGATTCTCCAGCCCTCACACTGGGCACTCTCTTCCCAGCCCCAAGCTTGGTCTATGTCAGGAAACACCTAGGGGAAAGCTATCTGGGAGGGGAGCAGAGAATCAGGGGTGGAGGGGCAGAGGTGAGAGAACTGTGATGATGATTCCAGGTTCCCCGCTCTCTTTGGCAACCCTGGGTAGAATTAGGCTGGAGCACTTGCAAGAGGAGTCTTATAGAAACGAGGACCACACAGGAGAGGGCCAGAAGTCACTCACGCTTGGATGGCTTCAGTGACCGAGCCGATCTGGTTGACCTTGAGCAGCAGACAGTTGCAGGCCTTTTCTTCCACTGCCCGCTCAATACGTTTTGGGTTGGTCACTGTCAGGTCATCACCCACAATCTGGATCCCTACATTGGCTGTGAACTTGGACCAGGCAGCCCAATCATCTTGGTCAAATGGGTCCTCAATGGAGACCACTGCAGAGAGAGTATGGGCGGGGGGTTCATCTTCCCTGGGTCTCTACATCAGGCAGGAACATGCCCCTTTATTCCCTGAAATGGACAGGCCCTTGGTTAACTACACCTGCTCAATCCTTGCTAAGACAAATCACCCCAGTGTAAGCCTGCCCTAACTGATTCTTAACTTTTTTTTTTTTTTTTTGAGACAGAGTCTCACTCTGTCATCCAGGCTGGAGTGCAGTGGCTCAGCTCACTGCAACCTCCACCCCCACCAATCAAGTGATCCTGCCACCTCAGCCTCCTGAGTAGCAGGGACTATAGGCGTGTGGCACCCCACTCAGCTAATTTTTTAAATTTTTGTAGAGATGGGGTCTCACTGTATTGCCAGGCTAGTCTCGAACTCCTGGATTCAAGCGGTCCTCCTGCCTCAGCTTCCCAAAGTGATGGGATTACAGGCATGAGCCACCATGCCTGGTTCCTGATTCTTATTTCATAAAACCTTACATGGAGAGGCCAGGCACGGTGGCTCATGCCTGTAATCCCAGCACTTTGGGATACTGAGGTGAACGGATCACTTGAGGACAGGAGTTCTCTGGCCAACATAGTGAAACCCCGTCTCTACTAAAAATACAAAAATTAGCCAGGCATAGTGGCACACACCTGTAAATCCCAGCTACTGGGGAGGCTGAGGCATGAGAATCACTTGAACCTGGGAGGCAGAGATCGCACCACTGCACGCCAGCCTGGGTAACAGAGCAAGACTCTGTCTCAAATAAAACAGGCCGGGTGCGCTGGCTCACGCCTGTAATCCCAGCACTTTGGAAGGTCGAAGCAAGTGCATCACCTGAGGTTGGGAGTTTGAGACCCAACTGGCAAACATGGCGAAACCACATCTTTACTAATAATACAAAAATTAGCCAGGCATGGTGGTGCGTGCCTGTAATCCCAGCTACTTGGGAGGCTAAAAGAATCGTGCAGTGAGCAGAGATCTCGTGCCACTTCCATAGGCTGGGCACAGTGGCTCATGCCTGTGATCCCAGCACTTTGGGAGGCTGAGGCATGCGGATCACTTGAGCCCAGGAGTTGGAGACCAGCCATGAGCAAGATGGCTAAACCCTGTCTCTACAAAAAAATTTAAAAAATAAAAAAATTTAAAAAAATTAAAAGCAAACCAGCCAGGCATGGTGGCTCACGCCTGTAAACCCAGCACTTTGGGAGGCCAAGGCGGGTGGATCACCTGAGGTCAGGAGTTGGAGACCAGCCTGACCAACATGGAGAAACCTTGTCTCTACTAAAAATACAAAATTAGCCAGGCATGGTGGCACATGCCTGTAATGCCAGCTATTCGGGGAGGCTGAGGCAGAAGAATCGCTTGAATCCGGGAGGTGGAGGTTGTGGTGAGCCGAGATGGCGCCATTGCTCTCCAGCCTGGGCAAGAAGAGTGAAACTCTGTCTCAAAAAAACAAAACAAAACAAAAACAACCCCCCCCCCCCCCCCAAAAAAATCTTCCAGTAACAAGGGTTCACAACCCACCTTTGCATTTTCCTGTTCTCACTGCCAGGAAGCCCTTCCTTATTGCTAATCCAAATCCTTAATTCTGCAATTATGTTGATTTTCTTTCACTCTGTTTCAGGAAGATGGTGACCAACTGCCTCCATCCTGAGATAAAGGCCCTGGGCAGACTTGCAGAAGCTAATACAGCCTCCTCAGTTTTCTTTCTACTCACACATCAGTCCCAGCTCCATTCAGCATCCACAATTTCAACAATCAAAGATACTGAAATGTTCCAGTTCTCTGCTAGATCCAGTCACACTCATATCATCCCTGGTTCCTTCCAGAGCCTTCCCCATGACCCCAGTAGTTTTCAGAACCCATGACTTTAATCAGGATCTGAGACAGACAGAACAGATTGGTCACGGGTACCTGCACTTTTACACTACATACAAAGCCCAGTCTTTGCTCCTGCACCTTCTCCCTGGTTCTCAGGTTCTTCTTAGGACACCTCCACCTGGTGCCTGAGTCAGCACCCCATAAGGTCCAGAGTTGCTGGGACACGTCCCTGCCTGCCCCCAGACCTCCCCCTCACACCGCTTCCTCTCACCAGGATAGTCCCTGACAAAGTCCTGGTAGAGTGCCCCCAGCTGGTCCCCAGTGATGTATCGGGAAGGATCAGCGGGAGACTTGAAGTCCAAGTCATATTTGCCATCACGATAAAACTCTGAGGCAGCAACATCCATGCCAATGACGATCTTTTCCGTGTAGCCAGCCTTGTCGATGGCTTCCTTCACCAGCTCCAAGGCTGGGAACAGAATACAGTGAGATTATAGTACAAGCAGGAGGGATGGGCAAGAAGGAGGGAAAGAAAAGACATTCAGGGCAGAGGTGGAGGGCTGTTCCTGAGGGAAGTTTGGCAGGGTTGCTGTTGGGGTTATCCCCAGGTCTGGGTGGAGAGGCCATCTTCTAGGAACACAGAGACGTGGAATTCTGTTAATAATACTTACTATCTTTTCATTGGCATCATGTCACCTAAGCATATTATATATATTTCATTTAAGCCTCACACTACCATGAGCTAGATTCTGTTATTATTTCCAGAGAGAAGTAAGAAAGATCACCAGCAGTAACTCCACAAGTCAAGGTTCAAATAAATCCAGGTAATTTGGCCCCAGAACTTTAACTCTTAACCACTACCTATATTCTTTCCATTCCCTATATAGTTTCTCCCAGGCACAGAAAAATTAGGGATTCTAGAGGCCTAGGAGGTTGGGACGGGGACAGGACAGATTTCAAATGGATGGGATGAATCCAACAGGTCACCCAGACTATCTCCCAGTATTCCCAAGGGCTCCAGTGACAACTTTTTTTTTTTTTTTGAGGCGGAGTCTCGCTCTGTTGCCCAGGCTGGAGTGCAGTGGCACGACCTCGGTTCACCACAACCTCCACCTCCTGGGTACAAGCGATCCTCCTGCCTCAGCCCCGCTAGTAGCTGTGATTACAGGCACACGCCACCATGCCCGGTTAATTTTTGTATTTTTAGTACAGACGGGGTTTCACCGTGTTGGCCAGGCTGGTCTCAAACTCCTGACCTCAGGTGATCCACCCGCCTCAGCCTCCCAAAGTGCTGGGATTACAGGCTTGAGCCACCGCGCCCGGCCCTCCAGGGACAACTTAACAGATGCTAACACATCTGGCTAGGCAGGTAAAAGACTGTCCCCCTAGGTCTGCATGTGAATTTGGCAGGCCCTCTGCAATCCTCTCTAAGAACCGGTACCTTTTGGAGTTTGCAGAGTCCTAGGACCCTCCACGCCTACTCAGGACTTGGTGAACTGTGTGGCCCTTTCTGATGTCCCACAATAGGGTAAGACTTAGAGCTGGGAGTGGGGCTCCTGGCCTCACCTTCACTGTTCTCCAGGATATTGGGGGCAAAGCCACCTTCATCCCCCACATTGGTGGCATCCTTGCCATATTTGTCCTTGATGACTCCCTTGAGTGTATGGTAGACCTCTGCACCCAGTCGCATAGCATCCCGAAAGCTCTCAGCTCCCACTGGGAGGATCATGAACTCCTGCATGGCCAGCTTGTTCCCAGCATGAGAGCCACCGTTGATCACGTTGAAGGCCTGGGAAGCCACAGAAAGACAGAGGGTCAAAGAGCCCCTCCCTACCCGCCCCAGGAGTGTTAACCCAAGATCCCAAACTTCCCCCAGTTTCCCGGACTAAGTCTCACGTCCCCATCCTTCCTCTTTACCTCCCTCAATTCACTTTCCTCCCATCATTCCTCCAGTTCCATGCTCCCTCCCCTGTCAGCCCGGGAGAGCCACAGGCCTGGCTCATTGCTCACCGGCACAGGCAGGATGAGGTCTGAGTTCCCGGCCAGCTGAGCAATGTGGCGATATAGAGGCAGTTCCCGCTCAGCTGCCCCTGCCTTACACACGGCCAGAGACACACCCAGGATGGCATTGGCCCCAAACTTGGCTGGGAGATTACAGAGGAAGGCGCTGAGCATAATGTCCCCTTCTCCTTTCTAGCTCCTGCCTCCATCTGTAGTCTCCAAAAGGAGCCAGTAAAGGAGGCCCCCTCCTCCCTCCCCACCCCTGCCCCAGCAACACCTCATCCATGCTCTCCTGAAAACAGCAGGGAGAGGACTGGGTGGGGAGGAGGAGATTGGAAACAGCAGAGAGCCGCACCTCTAAATATCCCTGAGACCACAGACTCTCTCAGGCCATCCCCTTCCTCTGTATGCTACAAAGGTCTTCCTTCTGCCTAATGTCGGTCCCTCCCTCTGCAGCTAAACTCATCTCCCCTTGCTCTGGCTTTGAGAGGAGGAGGCCCCTGACAGTCATTCCTGAGGAAGCCACTACAGCACTGGCCCTTCTGCTCACGCCTCCCCACCCTGATGCTTCCCCACTTTCTCCCAGCCCCGGGGCTCACATTTGTTCTCAGTCCCATCCAACTCCAGCATCAGGTTGTCCAGTTTCTCTTGCTCCACCACAGAGAGACCCTGAGGGCAGAGCCTCCATCACCCAGGGCCAGGATGGAGGCTGAGCCCTAAGGGAGAGGGTCCCCTCATTCATACCCAAGCTCACATTTGGCCAGGGTCCAACCAGGTCCCTGTGACAGGGGCCTGCCTGGATTAGGGGACCTGGACCCCCATGGGAGCAGGGGGCAGTAAAGAAGCTGTTCCCCACCCTTCCCCCTTGTAACCATGATTCCTAAAAGTGGGCCTTCTTTCTCCCCTTCCTCCCGCCCTGCTCTGGGATTCCTTCCAGAACTCTGGCCCTGCTATCCCCAGCAAAGAGCAGGCCTCACTGAGCTGATGAGGGCTGGCGCGATGGTGGAGTTGATGTGGTCCACTGCCTTCAGGACACCTGGGGAAAGGAAGAGGCTGGACTGGGTCAGGCCAGGAGGGGCCGGAAGGGACAATGGGAAGAGGGGAAGGCATGCTAGAGGAGGACTGGGGGCTGGTGTGAGGTAGGGGCATAAGGCTGAGGTGGGGGAGAGTCTGGAAAGAGAAAGGACCTCACCTTTGCCTAAGTAACGCTGTTTGTCTCCATCCCTCAGCTCCAGGGCCTCGTAGATGCCCGTAGAGGCTCCACTGGGCACTGCAGCCCGGAAAAGACCTAAAGGAGGAACATGGAATGACAGGGAATGAAGAGGACACAGGGGCCAGGGAGTCCTTCAGCCTTCTGGCTCTAAACTGCCTGCCTACCACATCTAGCTCTCTCCCCACACTGCTTCCTAACATCCCCCCCACCCCCGCCCCACACACACACTGAGGCAGATGCACAAGAAGTGGCCTCCTCATCCGCCCATCTGAGGCCCCACATGCACAAGTGGGAGCCCGCAGAAAGGAAATTGCTTGCAGCACACGTCTGCACACATGCAAGTGCACAGGCAGACACACGGAGGCAGGGCATGCCTCACACGCTAAATTCGAACACAGACCCACCTACCCTGGCTCCCCGGACAAGGAGGATCCAACCTCCACAACCCAGGCTTGTGAGCCTGGCCCAGCACCCCATCCCCCTGGGTATCAAAAAAGGCCTCCGAACCCCTGGCTGAACCCAGCCTGGCGGTGGAAAAGCTAGGGCTGTAGGAAGGCCCATGCCACACCCATTACCTTTGGCAGTATAGAGATCCACCTCCACTGTGGGGTTCCCGCGGGAGTCCAGGATCTCCCGGGCCCAGATCTTCTCTATGGACATGATGGCTGGGATCTCCTCGGGTGGAAGGGAAGGAAGGAGAAAGATAAGAGGCTTAGAGGGGTGGAGCCTGAGATCAATGGGCGGGGCGGGAGGCTGGGAGGGATGGGAAAGAGGTTACTGCAGTGGGTGGGGGGTGGGTAGGGAGGCGCTGGCTGCAGTCTAGGGCGGTAGAAGGGATTCCCCCTCCCCCCTGGGAAGAGGAGAAGGTCAATGCAGTGAGGAAGGGGAGGTCACTGCAGTGGGGGGCGGGGTACGATCAAATGATGAGATGGGAGAAGACTGCAGTGAGGAGGGGAGGGGCACGACAGTGGTTCCCGCGCCTCTTTGCAGCTTGGCCAGCCGGTGGGGTTCCCCCAGATCTCCTCAGAGCGGAATGGCTGCCAGGCTTGCATTTCTCCTTGGAGCCAGGAAGAGGATGGGTTGCCTGGGCCTCTCTTCCAGAGCCCCCATGCCTCCCCAACTTAACACCTCAGCTGCCTGAACGCTGCCCCTTCCCCAAGGTCCCACTCTCTCCCAAACGTGTGTCCCTCCTCTTCCCGCGAAAGGCGCACGCAGTAGAGGTGTCGGGGAAGAGGGTCCTGAGAAAGGCTCTGCAGTCCCTGGGGGTTGCAGCGGGAAGTGAAGAGGATAAAAGCCGGTGGGGAGTGGAGGCTAGCTGGGCCTGTCCTCCCCCCTGCGCCTCGACAGATCCCCACTTCTTCCATCTCTCCCTCGTACAGCAGAGGGGAGGAAGCGCGAACGGAGAGGGGTGCCGTGGGGAAGAGCAGGAGAGAGGGGAGTCCAAGGGAAGTCTGGGGGAGGTGAGGAAGGGTGAGAGAAGACATTTCCCCAAATGCAAACCAAAAGGGACGCGCCAGGATAAAAATGCACCGCCCGGAGAGGCTCCCAACTTAGAAACAAATGGACAGAGCCGTAGATGAGGGCGAGCACCGGGAGAAAGGCAGGCAAGGGTGGAGAGGCGCAGTTAGAGATGGGCGCGGAGAGGGCCAGAAAGCGAAGGCAGCGGGCGGGGAAGGCCAGGGAGGGAGGGCGTCCTGGGCGCGGGCGGCGGAGCAGGTGCGCAGCTGCACAGGGCCAGAGATGCGGAGAGGTGCGCAGCGGCACTGGGTAAAGGGGGCAGGGGCGCCGCGGCGAGGGGAGGGGGCCACAGGGGCTCCGGGCCTGGCGGGGGCTTCACCTCGGGTCTGCAGACTCAGCCAGTGGTAGTGGCGGTGGCGGTGGCGGTGGCGACGGCGGCGCGGAGAGAGCGGGAGTGGCAGTGGCGGCGGCGGCTGCGGCTCCCGGGCGGCGGGCGGAGGAGGCGCCTATAGGGCCGAGCGGGCGCATGTGACCCGGAGCCCCCGATGAGTCAGGAGCTGCCGGCGGAGGCGCACGTACGAGCGCGGGTGGGGGACCGACGCGGGTAGGGGGGGGGGGGGGGGGGGGGGGGGGGAGGGGTGGGGGCACCCACGACCTGGGCCCCGCGCACACAAGCGCTCATACCCACGGCCCGACCCACTCAAAAGTAACAGGCAGAGCCGCACCCCTGTAGCCCGGGTACGAAGGCCCACACTGCCAGTGAAGCCCAGGACAGCCTCGATGTCTCACAAACCCAGTCAGACGCAGGAGCATCACCCTGTCTCTTTATTGGAAATCCGAACACCCCAGCCGCCTCCGCAAGTCTCTCCAACCACTCCTACCAGCACCCCGCGGCCCACGCGGGCTTGGCTCCCCCCCACGCCTGCCCGAGGGCAGTCCCCGGCCTAGGGTCCAGGCAGCGCTCGGGCCTAGGCACCCCACTCTGCACCGCACACTGCCCAGAGGACCGGCACAGAGCGGATCCTGGGCCTCAGATTGTGATGAATTTCCAGCTTTGGGGCAAAAAGAGGCATCCTCTGTCCTCTGTCATAGATGTGGTGGCCCCCCCGGGAGTCTGATCAGGTCTGAAGGCCAGCGTCTTTGATCTCCTGGAGGTAGAAGACAGAAGTAAATAGGGACCAGGCGCTGTGGCTCACCCCTGTAATCCCAGCACTTTGGGAGGCGGAGGCGGGCAGATCACGAGGTCAGGAGATCGAGACCATCCTGGCTAACGTGGTGAAACCCCGTTTCTACTAAAAATACAAAAATTATCCAGGCGTGGTGGCATGCGCCTGTAGTCCCAGCTACTCAGGAGGCTGAGGCAGGAGAATTGCTTGAACCCAGGAGGTGGAAGTTGCAGTGAGCTGAGATTGTGCCACTGCACTCCAGCCTGGAGACTGAGCAAGACTACGTCTCAAAAAAAAAAAAAAAAAAAAAAAGACATAAATAAAGCCTCTGCCCTATCTAAAGTGCCTGCCGGCCACCCTCATCTCTTCAGTCTCCTTTTGCCTCACTCTGCCCTCTTTTCTTCCCCTACCTCTGTGTCCTGTTTTTAGCTTCAGATTTTTTGTGCAGGATCTTCCTCTCCTGCTTCTCTCCTAGGTCCAGCTGCATACACCACCAACCTTCCCCTGCAGCCCCTACCATGCACCCACACCTGTCCTTTCCTAGCAGACTTCACTCTGTGTCAGGTATGGCTGCCCCACCCCTCACCAACTCCTCTGCCTGCCACCCTAATTCTTTTCACTTATTCTTCTGGCCTCCTAACGCTTTCTCAGCTGGTCCCAGGCCCCTTGGGTCCCTTTTCCTCTCCTTGACTCCTAACCCTGCTCTCTTTAAGGGTTCTGCTTGTCTGATGCTTTCCTCTCCCACCTCCTCCGGCAGCAGCTTCCCCTCTTGCCTCTTCCCCTGCCTGCCCAGCCCTTGGCCTCCTCCCATTGCCTCCCCGCAGGCTTCCTTACTATCTTTAGAGGCTAGAACTGCTGCTAGATCAATGACTGTTCCGGTTCCAGGTTACGCTCGGGCTCAGGCTCCTGCTCCTTTTCTTTCTTCAGCCTCTGTCGAATCTCATCAGCCTCAGCCTGTTCCTCCTCCTCATAGAATTCCTTGTCCAGGCGTTCAAGGTATGGCATCTGCACCAGGGCCTCCTGGCGGTAGTTGGTTTCATCCGTGCATGGGTTATCGAGCAGCACCAAGGCTCGCAGCTTGGGCAGGTCTTGCAGTTTGGCCAGCTCCCCCAGGTTGGCCACCATGTTGCCCCTGCCAGTGTGGTCAGGAGGGGTTCACGCAGGAATAATGGGCTTTGGTTGCCAGTTGCTAGGAATGGGGCCTCTGGGGGAACTCTCCTACTGGGTTCCAGTTTCCCTAGAAACACTGTGAGGACTGGCCTGCCAAGCCTTGCCAGATTTACTGCAGAGGTGCTGTGTGACCCCGCTCTGGTCCTGCTTCTGCCCTTCAAGGAATCCCTAAGTGCCATATTCTACTCTGTAATGTGTTCATGTGTTCTTTTGGTGCAGCAAAGCTAGGCCACAACCCTGTCTTGTAGCTGGGGAGGAGAGGGCAAATTTTCCTCACAGGGAGAGACTTTTTCTGTGATCACACCTAAACAGAGGGTAGAAGGTAGGACCCAGCCTTGGCAACATAGCAAGACCCCATCTCTACAAAAGCTAAAAATAAAAAAATTAGCTGGGCATGGTGGCATACACCTGTAGTCCCTGCTACTTGGCTGAGGAGGGATTGCTTGACCCCAGGAGTTTGAGATTACAGTGAGCCGAGATCGAGCCACTGCACTCCACCCTGTAGGACCTAGGTCAGTGGATAAGGAACTGGGATCTAAGCTGGAGTTTAGGGTGGTGGGTGCTCTTTTCGTGCTCTCCACAAAGGGAACCTAGGGCTACAGATGGGTTGGAGCCTCTCAACCTGAAGAATAAACTTCATCTCCTAATGTGCCTCATTATATGATACTCCGTTTTTTTTGTTTTTTTTGTTTTTTTTTTGAGATGGAGTTTTGCTCTGTCGCCCAGGCTGGAGTGCAGTGGCGCGATCTCGGCTCACTGCAAGCTCCGCTTCCCGGGTTCACGCCATTCTCCTGCCTCAGCCTCTCCGAGTAGCTGGAACTACAGGTGCCCGCCACCACGCCCAGCTAATTTTTTTTGTATTTTTAGTAGAGACGGGGTTTCACCGTGGTCTCGATCTCCTGACCTCGTGATCCGCCCGCCTCGGCCTCCCAAAGTGCTAGGATTACAAGTGTGAGCCACCGCGCCCGGCCGATACTCTGTTTTTATTTTTATTTTTATTGAGACAGGGTCTCACTATGTCACCCTGGTTGGGGGTGCAGTGGCATGATCATAGCTCACTGCAGCCTTGAATTCCTGGGCTCAAGTGATCCTCTCACCTTAGCTTCCTAAGTACCTCCAGGCATGTGCCACCACACCTGGCTAATGTTTAAATTTTTTGTAGAGACTGGGTCTCACTATGTTGCCCAGGTTTGTCTTGAACGCCTGGCCTCAAGCAGTCCTCTTGCCTTGGCCCCCCAAAGTGCTGGGATTACAGGCTTGAGCCACTGTACTTGGCCTTTTATTTATTTTCACGTTCTGGCTTTAAGCTTTTATGAAATCTATTTAAGTGTTTCAGCCTGATCTCATGGTCGTGCTGAGCCTCATGCAGTGTTTCTCACCAGGAAGGCTACAGGAACTTTGTACTGGACTCTGCCGTACATTGTTGGATGCTTAGCATCTCTGGCCCCAGAGGCACCTCCCAATCATTGAGACACCCTCACCCGCCTCCACACACATACCCAACTTACTCTCAAAACATCCCCATTTAATAGCCACTCAGAAAGGGTCCATCATGCCTGTCTAGATCATTAACAGGAAGATGGCACATATACACACCCCATCAGATCCATGTGGCAGAGTTCATGAATAAGAGAATGGCCAGGGGGTCAGGATGAGAGTTGGGGCTTCCAGATACAACCACTTCTCCCTACTTGGAGATGCTCTTTCCATTGCCAGCTCAAGAATCTGGTCTTGGCCTGGCGTGGTGGCTCACGCTTGTAATCCCAGCACTTTGGGAGGCCGAGGTGGGCAGATCATGAGGTCAGGAGATCGAGACCACGGTGAAACCCCGTCTCTACTAAAAATACAAAAAAAATTAGCTGGGCGTGGTGGCGGGTGCCTGTAGTCCCAGCTACTCAGAGAGGCTGAGGCAGGAGAATGGCGTGAACCCGGGAGGCGGAGCTTGCAGTGAGCCGAGATTGCGCCACTGCACTCCAGCCTGGGTGACAGAGCGAGACTCCGTCTCAAAAAAAAAAAAAAAAAAAAAAGAATCTGGTCTTGTTGACTAAGGAAAGAGGCAGTTTCCTTACATGTTTGCTTAAAGAAACACACATAAAGTCCTCCATCCAACAAGAGTTGCTGATCTTCACTGCCTTTCTACCAAAAGATTTTCTTACAAATGTCCTTCTCTCCTCAAATCTGAGCACATCTTGTGTTTTATATCAGTAAAAGGGTCATCCCTTACAGGTGGGGCTCAGGAGAAGAGAGGCAGGAAATGGGAAGGTGAATTGGGACTGAGGAAATGGAGAAGGGCAGTGGAAACTTATATAGGATAGGGCGAGGACAAAAGAGTTGGAGCCAGACTGTGAGCCCCTCAGGAACAGGAATCACCTCTGATTCCTTTATTTCTTTTAGAGACAGCTCACTCTGTCACCCAGGCTGGAGTGCAGTGGCACAATCATGGCTCACTGCAACCTTGAGCTCCTGGGCTCAAGTGATCCTCCGAGCTCAGCCTCCTGAGTAGCTGAAACCACAGGTGTGCACCACCAGGCTCTGTTAATTTTTATTTTTAATTTAATATTTTAATTTTTATTTAATATTTTATTTTTGTTTTGTTTTTGAGGCAGGGTCTGGCTCTGTCACCCAGGCTGGAGGGCAGTGGCTTGATCTCAGCTCACTGCAAACTCCACTTCGAGGCTCCAGCGATCCTCCCGCCTAAGCCTCCTGAGTAGCTGGGATTACAGGTGCCTGTCGCCATGCCTGGCTAATTTTTGTATTTTTGGTAGAGACGAGATTTTGCCATGTTGCCCAGACTGGTCTTGAACTCCTAGGCTCCAACGATCCTCCCGCTTCGGCTTCCCAAAGTGCTAGAACTACAGGTGTGAGCCACCATGCCCGGCCATTATTTTTACTTCTGTAGAAACGTGGTCTCACTATGTTGCCCAGGCTGGTCCTGAACTCCTGGCTTCAATTGATCCTTCCTCCTAAAGTGCTGGGAGTACAGGCATGAACCACCATGCCCAGCCTCTGATTCCTTTAAATGTCCCCAAAACACAGCACAAGGCCTGGCACATAGCACATTCTCAATAATTGTGGATTGAATGAATAAAAATTCAGGGGTCACAAGCTATAAGGGACTTAGTGTTGCAACTCACTGCTGAAGAAAGTAAGGAAAGCTGGGGTGAGGATCAGGGAGGATGAGGTGAGAATCCAGCTGTAGGCTAGGACTGGGGGATTGGGCCAGGGAGGAACACAGACTCAAAAGCTGCACCTGGGCCGGGCGCGGTGGCTCACGCTTGTAATCCCAGCACTTTGGGAGGCCGAGGCGGGCGGATCACGAGGTCAGGAGATCGAGACCACGATGAAACCCCGTCTCTACTAAAAATACAAAAAATTAGCCGGGCGTGGTGGCGGGCACCTGTAGTCCCAGCTACTCAGGAGGCTGAGGCAGGAGAATGGCGTGAACCCGGGAGGCGGAGCTTGCAGTGAGCCGAGATTGTGCCACTGCACTCCAGCCTGGGCAACAGAGCGAGACTCCGTCTCAAAAAAAAAAAAAAAGCTGCACCTGGTCAGGGGTAGGGGCAAGGTGGGGCTTGGAGGGGGTGCATACCTCAGGTTGAGGTACTGCAATGATTTCATTTCTCTGGAGAAGCCACTCAGGGTGTCAATCTGGTTGTCTCGAAGATGCAAGGTGGTGAGATTGCTCAGATCCTCCAAGCCTTCCACCTTCTTCAGCCTGTTTTGGGCCTAGACCCCCAGGGCACAGTGGATTGATTGAGAGGGAGCAGGGATAGGGAAGAAAGAGAAGTCAGAATGAGATAAAGCAAAAGAGGAAATCCAAGAGGTAGAAAGGGAGGAGTGGAAGAAGGGAGTGGGGGTGAGTAGAGATCAGTATAGAAAGTAAAGAAGTTCAGGAGACGCTGCCATCCCAGAGAAAGGTCAGCAGTAACCCTCTACCACTCACCCCATCAAAGCCACTTGGGATGGAGGAGATGCTTCAACCCACCCCCTACCCGGCCCAGGAGCCCCCATGCCACCACTGAGGATTGGCATCAGCACCATCCCAGAATAACGAAGCTTAAGAGTCTAAAAGACTAAATATTTCAGTGGCTTCCTGTGGTGTTTATTTTATATATATATATATATATATATATATATAGGTTTTCATCCACAGTCCTTAGCTTATAACTCCCATAATAGCCCTTGTTGCAGTCTTTTTTGTTATAAAGTTGGGGGTGTGTTGGGCCTCAGGGGCGGGTCTCAGGAACTTCTCCAGCCGTCTTTTCACCTGCCCCAAGGGAAGGCTCTAATCTTTCCCCCCTTCTCCCTCTTTCTGATTGTGGTTCTTTTTTTTTTTCTTCTTTTTTTTTTGAGACGGAGTCTAGCTCTGTCGCCCAGGCTGGAGGGCAGTGGCACAATCTCGGCTCACTGCAAGCTCCACTTCCCGGGTTCACGCCATTCTCCTGCCTCAGCCTCCTGAGTAGCTGGGACTACAGGCGCCCGCCACCACACCCAGCTAATTTTTTTTTTTTTTGTATTTTTAGTAGAGACGGGGTTTCAGCATGTTAGCCAGGATGGTCTCGATCTCCTGATCTCATGATCTGCCTGCCTCGGCCTCCCAAAGTGCTGGGATTACAGGCGTGAGCCACCGCGCCCAGCCTCTTTTTTTTTTTTTTTTTTTTTTTTTTTTTTTTTTTTTTTTTTTTTTTTTTTTTTTTGAGATGGAGTCTAGCTCTGCCTCCCAGGCTGGATTGCAGTGGCATGATCTCAGCTCGCTGCAAACTCTGCCTCCTGGGTTCAAGCGATTCTGCTGCCTCAGCCTCCCTAGCAGCTGGGATTACAGGCGCATGTCAGCACCCTGGGCTAATTTTTGTATTTTTAGTAGGGACAGGGTTTCGCCATGTTGGCCAGGCTGGTTTCGAACTCCAGACCTCAGGTGATCCGCCCGCCTCAGCCTCCCAAAGTGCTGGGATTACAGACGTGAGCCACCGCGCCCGGCCTGATTGTGGTTCTTAAGACCCTCCCCAGAGACAGCCTCCCCAATTTCCTGGGGGAAGGAATACTAACATCATGAAGCTTCCATGAAAACCCAAGAGGACTGGGTCCAGAGAGCTTCTGGGTAGCTGAACACGTGAAAGCTTTTGGAGGATGATGCATCTGGGAAGGGCATGGAGCACCGCACCCATACCCCCATACATCGCACTAAGCATCTCTTCATCTGTATCCTTTGCCCTTGCAATAAACTGATAAAAAGCCACTCCAGAAAATTAATTAAATCCAAAGAAGAGGTCATGGGAACCAGCTTCATGTTGAAGCTGGTGTGACAGAAGTTCCAGAGGCTTGGACTTGCAACTGGTGTATGTGGGCGGTGTGGGGGTCACTCTTGGGAACCGAGCCCTCAATCTGTGGGATTTGATGCTATCCCCAGGTAGACAGTGTAGGAATCAAATTAGAGATCACCCAGCTGGTGTCTACTACGTGGTGTATGGGGAGAAAGTCCCACACCTTTGGTCCCGGTAGTCTTATGTTGATGATTGTTGTGGTGGTAGTGTAAGAGCTGAAGAAAAACCCAGTCTGAGAGGAGAGTTTTCCCAAAACATTTCCACAGACTGATGTTTGTACCTCAGTTATGGTCCATTTTGCTGCTACCTGTATCAAGGTAAATCATCACTGTATTATCCACACATTATATATTATCAGCCCTGCTAGGTGGCTCTGTATCTCCACAGCATCTGGAACCAACTATGGGCTTGATAATAATACCAGTTATTATCATAATGATGAAGTTAGTAGCTGAGCCTACTAGAAAGCAGGCATCCTGACCCCCAGGACAGTGCCCTCTTCCCTGCACCACCCTCTGACCCAGTGAGCTACCAGGTAGAGGTTCTTCAGCTTAGGAAGATTGATTCCCAGGGTGCTTTCCAGCTGGTTCCCCCGAAGCTCCACTGTGTGCAGGCTGATCAACTTCTGGGGGTCCAGACCTGTCACCATGTGGATGCTGTTCCCTGGGGAGGAGGGTTTCAAGAGCTCAAAGGGCCATTCCAAATGTTCAGCATTAGAGCCTGAATTTGGGGAGCCTCTAAATCATCCTACCCTGGACATTTGTAAAGCAGGGTAGATAGTGAGGAAGGCCAGCTCCAGCCTTAATACCTCTGGAGCCCTGAGGCAAGTGTTGTGGTAGGTAGTCCAAGGTCCTGATGGACATATCCACCTAAGCCTTTGAAGAGTGAATGAAGCTGCTGACATGTCTAATTCCCTCTCCTTCTTCAATTCTTTGCTCAAATGTCATCTTCTCAGTGATGGTTGTCCTAACCAATCCATTTGACATTGCCACCTGTGTCCTCCATTCCTCTTACTCTGATCTTTTTTCCAAGGCACTTGTCTCCTTTTAACATGCTACATGAATTTACTTATTGTGTTTGTTGTTACTTGTTTGTCTCTCCCAACTAGAATATAAGCTATATGAGAATAGGGACGTTCCTTGTCTTATTGGCTCCTATATGGTTAGCATGTAGAACTGTCATAATGAATCATATTGCGTATCTGAATGAATGAATGCAGACTGCCATGTGCCCTAGCGAAAGACCATACTGCCCACTTCTGTCGGCCTCAGGCTAGGAAGGAAAGAATCTTGTGTAGCCCATCCTAAAGACCCACCTTTGAGATTCAGGGTTTCAAGACGAGGATGAGAGATGCCTTCAGTGTCAGTAATCTGGTTATAAGCAAAACTAGCAATCTGCAGGTAGGGCAGTTCATTCAGCTGGGCACTTCGCAGCCGATTGCCATCAGCCTTGAGCCAGAGCAGGTGGGTGAGGTAGTTGAGTGGAGACAGGTCTGTCAGGTGGTTCTCAGAAATATCCACATAGCGCAGATGGATGTAGGAGCGCAGCAAGTAGATGTCTGTCAGGTCCCTAGGAGATGGAAGAGGGAGAAGGAACCAGGTTTAGGGTTAAGAACCCAGTGAGTACTGGCAGAGTTGCTAAGGCAGAAGGCAATATAGAGATGGCTTATAATGGGGAGAAGAATGGGCAACAGATGGTAGGGGAGAAGAAGGGTAAGGGAAGGTAGATGGGTTCTTAACAGTGGGCAGAGAGACCTGTGTCTGTGAAGGACAGAGAACCCATATTCTGAAAGACAAATAAGGGAATCCAGCAAGAATCCCCCCATATACTCTCAGTCTTCAATTCCCCATGTCAGCTTTGATAGCTGAAGTCTCAGAGCTCCTGAAAAGTAAATTCTGTCCTTTCCTTTCCACTAGGCATGAGAAGGGTCAAACTCTCAGCCAGAACACCCAGGAATGACAGTGGGAAAGGAGACAGGGGCCCTACAGTCTCACAGTCCTCATCTGGTCCCCCCAAAACGCACCTCTCTTTAACCTCCAGCTTGACATAAGCATGAGCCAGCCCATTGCCTGTCTTACAGAGCAGAGAAAGCCCTTCCTTCATCATGTCCTCCGTGAGGGGGGTGGGCAGCCACTGCAAGTGGAAGTGGAGTAAGGTGTCTCTCCCCTGACCAACCCCGCCCCTCAGCCCTAGGACCCCCCTTGTCCAGGCTCTCACTTCCTCAGGGAACTCTTCCCCCTCTTTTCTGTAGTCCTCCCCCTCCTCTGTCTCCTTCTCGTCCTCTTCTTTCTCAGAATCACCCTGGTCTGGCTCAAAGTCTTCTAGATCATCTTCATCTGACATCTTTCTTCCCTCCTGAAAGCTCTGGAGTCAGATAAGCTCAGTCCTCCTCCTGAGAAAGAAGGTCTCATCAGCTTCTGCCAGCCTTCAGCTTCTTCATTGTCATTGACACGTGCCACTCCCATCACCCCCATGACTTCTGACCCACCAACTCTATGCTTCTTTCCTTATCCCTGTGAACATCTCATTTTGACTCTCAACCCCCACTTCACACTTTCCACTGAGGACCGCCTCCCTTCAGGATGTCACCCACACCCCCAGGCCTTTCCTGTCCTTCACAGTGGCTCCAGCTCTCTTCCAGCAGCCGGGTGTCCCTATTTCCTGAGCTTCCCTCTCCCCCATTCTTCCCACCTCCCCCTTAAGCCATGCTCTCCAATCTTCCCTACCAATTCCTCCTCCTCCTCTCCTCTTAGCTCCCATTGCGCCATCCCTAATCCCTGCTCCATTCATTTCTTCTACTTTTCCCTCCCCACTGGGCCAATTTCCTTGGGCCCTCTGGTACACCAGCCTTAAGCGCAGTCTCCAACACTCCCACTCAATTCCCCTTAGCAAAGGGGCTCAGACCCTGTTTCTGCTCAATCAGAAGCAGTTCTGGAGAGGCCCTTGGTCCCGAGAGGGAAGGACTGTTTAGCAAGCGGGCGAGGGGAAGGAGGGGTTGTGTACTGCTGTTATGGCAACGGGGGCGGGGCACTTGGCTACTGCAGCTCGCCACCATTGAGAGCAGAGCGGCGACTACCTGATGCGCAAATCAGCCGGGGAGGGGATTGATCAGTAGTTGCCTGGTTACCAGGCCAATTTCCCGGTCCCGGGAACCCGGATGAGGCGCGGAAAGGGCGTCGGGCGCTAATTGGCTGAGGACAAAAAAAAGTGGGCAGGGCTGAGAAGAGAGAAGAGAGGGGGCGGGGCTAGTCATACGTCACCCAAGACCTTAAAGGGACCGGACATCTTCAATGCAAAAGTATTGTGAATTCAGGAAAAACTCATCCTTCCAAGCAAAAAGGACGGGGCTGAGAGGAAAAGCAAGAAACACCAAGATAAGGGGTCTTTTCCCCTTCCGCCTAATTAGTTATTTTCAGGTAGACCTTTGGAAGGTGGCTTGGTGGAGCCCAGACCCAGATACCTTAAGAACTGGGTTGGAGTCTTGGCAGATCTGCATTTACTAGCTAAATGTACCCAAGACTCTTTGTTATCTGTAGAATTAGCTTAACTATATCAACTGACAGGGATCCACTAGGAGTTATCCTGGACTGGTTTGATGCAAACCTTTTAGTGGGTGGAAGGCAGAAAATTCAACACCTGCCCACTAAAATACTCCTGATCCAACGCTGTTATATCAATAATCAACAGGAACTGGCATAGCCAAACCCAGGCACTCAGGCCTGCCTGACGTGTTGAAGGAGATGAAAAAGATGTTGAGATGCAATAAATATTTCTGGAGAGTTTGTGCGAGACATTATGTCAAACGTCTTTACAACTGATATTTAATCTCTGCAACAGTCCTGTAAGACAGACATTTGAAAGAAGAGTATACTGCGGCTCAGGGAGGTTAAGATGACACAGTTCCTGCCTGGGGAAAGGGGGATGTTACCAATCTTGTGGTATCTAGTGTAAATGAAACAATGAGGTAACCAGGTAAGATGGCATGTGATTCCTTGTTAAATTGTGCCCACAGACTTTATCTAACGGCAAAGTGGTCTGATGGAAGATGTGGTGGGCAAGAAATCAGGAAGTATTATATTACCTCCTGCCCAGGCCAGCTTGGAGGAATGTGGTTAATAGGCAAATCTGTTTATTTGGTGTCATGGAACCAGTAGGGACTTTAAAGTCAGAGCCACCAGCTTCAGAACCCGTCTCTACTACTTAATACCTGTGTGTCCTTCAGCAGGTTATGAAATCTTACTGAGGTCTAATGTCCACAGTTGTGAAATGGGGATTACAATGTCCACCTGTAAGGATTGTTAAGGGATTAAAAGAGATAATGTGGGTAAATCGCCTTGCACTTAGTTGACCCTTAGTAAACATTTTCCTGCTCCTCCCCACCCCTGGCCTGTGTCCTCAGTACTGGGGTTGCTGTGAGGAAAAAGAAATAATAAATATGAAAGCACTCTGAAGAGTTAGATGTGCTATACAAATGAAACTTATTGTATTGTTGGAGTGTGAAGAAGGGAAAAATCCATGTGGTTTGATGTAGTCAAAAGAAATGGATATGATTTTCCTTGTCCAAGAAGAAAGAGGAAGACACATTAGATGGGAAGAAAAGGTGTGATGTAAGGGTTAGGAAGGTGTCCGTGAACTTACACTTTTGTTATTTTGTTTTTATTTTTGTTTTGAAATAGAGTTTCCCTCTGTCGCCCAGGATGGAGTGCAGTGGAGCAATCATAGCTCACTGCAATCTCCACCTCCTGGGCTCAAGCAATCCTTCTGTCTCAGCCTCCTGGGTACCTGGGACTACAGGTGTGCGCCACCATGCCCAGTTAATTTTTTTGTATTTTTTGTAGAGACAAGGTTTTGCCATGTTGCCCAGGCTAGTCTCAAACTCCTGGGCTCAAGCAATCTGCCTGCCTCGGCCTTCCAAAATGCTGGGATTACAGGCATGAGCCACTGTGCCCTGCCACACTTTTGTTAAGCACTTTATCTGTCCCCGGCTCTAAATGCTTGGTGCTCTGGGACAGTAAAGCACAGAAGTCCTTATCTTTTATCTTCAAGAGGTGTACAGTTCAGTGACAAGATCAAGTACACAAGTAATTCAATATAATGAGACATGTTATAATAATCATACCCAACATTTATAGAGCTTTTACTAAGTGCTAGGGATCATTGTATAGTATATGCATATACATGATATCATATATTCAGGGCAGAGATTTCAGACGCAGGAATCACCTGTGGTAACGCTTGGAGAAAAAAGAGCTCAATGCCTGTGCAAAGAAAGCAGGTGGTTCTGCTGGCTGGAACAGTAGGTGCAGCGGGGGATTGGAATATGGTAGAAGCACCAAACAGACTTGGATCACACTGAAGGATCTGGACTTTATCCTGAAAGCTGTGGGGAGCCATTGAAGGTTTTATTTTGTGTTTAGTTGGCAAGGACTGAAGTTACACTGTGTAATGAGAGCTAGATACTCCACAACATCCTTGATATTTTTCCCCCATTGGCTGATCTAGATAGTCTCTTTCAATTATAAAAGTAATATTTAGGCTGGGCACGGTGGCTCACGCCTGTAATCCCAGCATTTTGGGAGGCCTAGGTGGGTGGATCACCTGAGGTCAGGAGTTCAAGACCAGTCTGGCCAATACGGTGAAACCCCGTCTCTACTAAAAATACAAAAAATTAGCCGGGGTGGTGGCACACACCTGTAATCCCAGCTACTCGGGAGGCTGAGACAGGAGAATCGTTTGAACATGGGAGGCAGAGGTTGCAGTGAGCCGAGATCGTGCCACTGCACTCCAGCCTGGGCAACAAGAGTGAAACTCCATCTCAAAAAATAAAAATAAAAATTAGCCAGGCATTGTGGCTTGTGCCTGTAGTTTCAGCTACTTGGGAGGCTGAGACACGAGAATCGCTTGAACCCAGGAGGCAGAGGTTGCAGTGAGCCGAGATCACACTACTGCACTCCAGCCTGGGCAACAGATCGAGACTCTGTCTCAAAAAAAGAAAAAAAAGCCAGGCACTTTGGCTCATGCCTGTAATCTCAGCATTCTGGGAGGCCGAGGAGGGCGGATCACCTAGGGCAGGAGTTCAAGACCAGCCTGGCCAACATGGCGAAACTCTGTCTCTACTGAAAATACAAAAATTCGCTGGGCGTGGTGGCAGGCGTTTGTAATCCCAGCTACTCCAGAGGCGGAGGCAGGAGAATCGCTTGAACCTGGGAGCAGGAGGTTGCAGTGTGCTGACATCGCACCACTGCACTCCAGCCTGGGCAACAGAGTGAGACTCAGTCTCAAAAAAAAATAAAAAAGAAAAAAAGATTTTTAGATTAGATCAGAGTTTCTTTTTTTCTAATTATTCAATTCTAATGTCTTGGGCTTCTTTCATGTCACTAAGTGTAGGGACCAGCCCCACAGGTGGGTCTCTCCCCATGTGCGGTGACGAGAGAGTGTAGAAATAAAGACACAAGACAAAGAGATAAAGGCAGCTGGGCCCCAGGGACCACTACCACCAATGCGCGGAGACCAGCAGTGACCCTGAATGTCTGGCTGCGCTGTTATTTATTGGATAAAAGCAAAAGGGGCAGGGTAAAGAATGTGAGTCTTCTCCAATGATAGGTAAGGTCACGTGGATCACGTATCCACTGGACAAGGGGCCCTTCCCTGCCTGGCAGCCGAGGCAGAGAGAGAGAGGAGACAAAGAGAAAGACAGCTTACGCCATTATTTCTGCATATCAGAGACTAATAGTACTTTCACTAATTTACTACTGCTATCTAGAAGGCAGAGCCAGGTGTACAGGATGGAACATGAAGGCGGACTAGGAGCGTGACCACTGAAGCACAGCATCACAGGGAGATGGTAAGGCCTCCGGATAACTGCGAGCGGTCCTGACTGATGTCAGGCCCTCCACAAGAGGGGGAGGAGCAGAGTCTTCTCTAAACTCCCCTGGGGAAAGGGAGACTCCCTTTCTCGGTCTGCTAAGTAGTGGGTGTTGTTCCTTGACACCTTTTGCTACTGCTAGACCACGGTCCGCCTGGCAACGGGCATCTTCCCAGTTGCTGGCGTCACCGCTAGACCAAGGAGCCCTCTGGTGGCCCTGTCCGGGCATAACAGAAGGCACTCTTGTCTTCTGGTCACACCTTACTATGTCCCCTCAGCTCCTATCTCTGTATGGCCTGCTTTTTCCTAGGTTATGATTATAGAGCAGGGATTATTATAATATTGGGATAAAGAGTAATTACTACCAACTAATGATTAATGATATTCATATATAATCATATCTAAGATCTATATCTGGTATGACTATTCTTGTTTTATATTTTATTATACTGGAACAGCTCGTGTCCTCTGTCTCTTGCCTCCGTGCCTGGGTGGCTTGCTGCCCACAACTAAGCATAAATCTACCTCTTTTTCTCATAGTTGTCTGGTATTCCATTGTGTGGATATACTACCACTTTCCTTTCTTTTTTTTTTTTTTTTTTTTTTCTGTGGGGGGAAAAATGCACCATTGCACTCAAAAAAAAAAAAAAAAAAAAAAGAAATTGCTTGAGGATCTCATTGAAATGTAGACCTCTCAAGTGATGCTGATGCTCTTGATTCATGGACTACACATTGAGTAATATGACTATGTGGGAAACTTTATTTTTTTTCTTTCCCGGGCTGGAGTGCAATGGTGCAATTATCATGGCTCACTGCAGCCCCAACCTTCTAAGCTCAGGTGATCCTCCTAACTCAGCCTCCCAGGTAGCTGGGACTACAAGCGCATGTCACCATGCCTAGCTAATTTTTTGCAATTTTTGTAGACACGGGTATTTCTCCATATTGCCCAGGCTAGTCTTAAACTCCTGGGCTGAAGCCATCTGCCCGCCTCAGCTTCCCAAAGTGCTGGGATTGCAGACAGGCAGAAGCCACCATGCCCAGCGTACATTCTTAGAAGGTAGAATTTCTGGGTCAAATGGTACGTACTTTGCCAATCTTAATATGTTAAAAAATAGCTTTTGAGGGCTGGGTACAGTGGTTCACGCCTGTAATCCTAGCACTTTGTAAGGCTGAGGCGAGCTGATCATTTGAGTTCAGGAGTTTGAAACCAGCCTGGCCAAAATGGTGAAGCCCCTTCTCTACTGAAAATACAAAAATTGGCCAGGCGCGGTGGCTCACACCGTAATCCCAGCACTTGGGGAGGCTGAGGTGGGTGGATCACGAGGCCAGGAGTTCGAGACCAGCCTGGCCAACATGGCAAACCCCATATCTACCCCCCCAAAAAAAAAAATTAGCCAGGTGTGGTGGTGGCACATGCCTGTAATTGCAGCTACTGGGGAGGCTGAGGCAGGAGAATCGCTTGAACCCAGGAGGCAGAGATTGCAGTGAGCCGAGATCGCACCACTGCACCCCAGCCTGGGTGACAGAGTAAGACTCTTCTCAAAAAATAAATAAATACAAATAAATTAGCTGGCATGGTGGCACACGCCTGTAATCCCAGCTACTCGGGTGGCTAATGTACGAGAATCTCTTGAACCTGAGAGACAGGGGTTGCAGTGAGCCAAGACTGCGTCACCACACTCCAGCCTGGATGACAGAGCAAGACCCTGTCTCGAAAAAAAACAAAAATCACATTATTCTAACTCTTCTAAAGATTGTTATTTTACAGTATATTCTTTTTTTTTTTTTTTTTTTTTGAGACAGAGTTTCTCTCTTTTCACCCAGGCTGGAGTGCAATGGCACAGCCTCAGCTCACTGCAGCCTCCACCTCCTGGGTTCAAATGATTCTCCTGCCTCAGCCTCCTGAGTAGCTGGGATTACAGGTGTGTGACACCACACCTGGCTAATCTTTGTATTTTTAGTAGAGATGGAGTTTCACCATGTTGGCCAGGATGGTCTTGAACTCCTGACCTCAGGTGATCCGCCAGCTTCGGCCTCACAAAGTGCTGGGATTACAGGCATGAGCCACCGTGCCTAGCCAGTATTTTTTCTTTTTCTTTTTGAGACAGAGTCTCGCTCTGTCACCAGGCTAGAGTGCAGTGGAGCGATCTTGGCTCACCACAACCTCCGACTCACTGGTTCAAGTGATTCTCCTGCCTCCACCTCCTGAGAAGCTGGGATTACAGGCACGCATCACCACACCCAGCTGATTTTTCTATTTTAGTAAAGATGGGATTTCACCATGTTGGACAGGATGGTCTCGATCTCCTGACCTCATGATCCGCCCGCCTGGGCCTCCCAAAGTGCTGGGATTACAGGCATGAGCCACCACTCCTGGCCCTGGCCAGTATATTCTTAAATATTACTGTTGTGCCATATATATGACAATGGTAGACTTTGATGAATATCTGCACATCTGTAGTAAAATGTGAAGCTATCTTCATTTTGTTGGTATGGTAAACTTTTTAAATATCTCACTTTTTAAAAAAAGTTGGTTTGTGTTTTTTCTATGCTTACAAATTTTTCCATAGTTTTGTAGATCATTTTAGTGATTAAATTTGACCCTTTTGACAGAAAAACAGGTCAATGAGTTCCTTGGGATCAAGAAGGGGTTGACTTCTTGATCTTGATCTTGAGGGAACTGTTAGAGTGATTCTACGATTGTTCTATGTCTTGACTATGATATGACTATGCATTTGTCAGAGCTTATACTTAACCGGGTGATTTTTTTTTTTTTTTTTGAAATGGAGTCTTGCTCTATCACCCAGGCTGGAGTGAAATGGCACGATCTCGGCTCACTGCAACCTCTGCTCCCTGGGTTCAAGCCATTCTTGTGCCTTGGCCTCCCGAGTAGCTGGAATTACAAGCACGTGCCATCATGCCCAGCTAATTTTTTTGTATTTTTAGTAGAGACGGGGTTTTGCTATGTTGGCCAAGCTGGTGGTGAACTCCTGGCCTCAAGTGATCCATCCACCTCAGCCTCCCACAGTGCTAGGATTACAGGTGTGAGCCACCAAAACCAACCAACAGGGTGAATTTTACTGAATGTAAATTCATATTTCAATAAACATGACTTTAAAAACTTTTTAAAAATAGGTACATCATTATTATTTTTAGAGACAGGGTCTCACCGTGTCACTCAGCCTGTAGTGCAGTGGCATGATCATAGCTCATTGCACCCTTGGCCTCCTGGCTCAAGCAATCCTCCCACTTCAGCCTCCTAAGTAGCTGAGACTGCAAGTGCGCCCCACCATGCCCAGCTAATTTTTAACTTTTTTTGTAAAGATGGAGTCTCACTATGTTGCACAGACTGGTCTCGAACTCCTGGGCTCAAGCGATTCTCCTGCCTTGGCCTCCCAAAATGCTGGGGTTACAGGCATGAGCCACCATGCCCAGCCAGCCAAGTGCAACTGTTAACTGATTATAGCTGTATAACAAATTATCTCAAAACGTAGCAGCTTAAAACAGCAAAATGTATTATCTCAGTTTCTCAGGAATCCAAGAGTGGCCCAGGTGGGTTGCAGTCAAACGGCTGGCTGGAGCTGCAGTTATCTGAAGGCTTGGCTGGGGCTGAAGGATTTGCTTCCAAGATGGCTTACTCACATCGTTGTTGGCAAGACAGTTCCTTACCATCTGGATTTCTCCATAGGGCCTGAGTGCCCTCATAACATGGCAGCTGGCTTCCCCCAGAGCAAGTGATCCAAGACAGACAGAGACCAAGATGAAAGCTACTCTGCCTTTAACTGAGTCTCCAAAATCACACACCATCACTTCCACTTTATGCTATTCTTTAGACGCCAGTCACTAAGTGCAGCTCACACTCAAGTGGAGGGGAATTAGGCTCACCTCTTGAAAGGAAGAGTATCACAGAATCTGTGGACATATTTTTAAACCACCACACAGACACATTAACTTGTTGTCTCTTATACATGTTGAAAATATTTTCCTACTTTGTCATTTCACTTTGCTTATAGAGTGTCACCTTACAGAAATCTGACATTTGTGTGAAGTCCAAACTGCCAGTCTCTTGCATAAGGCTTCTGAACTGTGGGTCTGGTTCAGAAAAGGCTTTTTCACCCCTAAGGTTATGAAAATATTCTCTTGACTATTTTGATGGTATTTAAATATTTTTCGGTCTTTGTTACATCTAGAATAGGTTGGTATATAGTGTGAGGTAGGGGAGCCAAAAGGGGAGCCAATTTTTTTCTACATCATTTATTGATTAATCCCATCCTTCTCTACTGATTTGAAATGCCATCTTTATCATATATATGGGTTTTATTCCTGGACTCTATTATCTTCCATTGATCGCTATCTCTATTTCTGCTCTAGTATCACACTGTCATAACTATTGATTTTAGTATTGATTTTTCTCTGTATATAATATATCCTGCCACCTTATTATTTCTTTCTTTTCTTTTTTTTTTTTTGAGACAGGGTCTTTTTGGTTTTTGTTTTAAGACAGAGTCTCA
The DNA here is from genome assembly GCF_009828535.3 of Hylobates moloch. Classification (NCBI taxonomy): domain Eukaryota; kingdom Metazoa; phylum Chordata; class Mammalia; order Primates; family Hylobatidae; genus Hylobates; species Hylobates moloch. The sequence goes on along the minus strand of NW_026652283.1, from coordinate 6,822,078 downwards.
CTCTGTCGCCCAGGCTGGAGTGCAGTGGTGCAATCTCGGCTCACTGCAACCTCTGCTCCCGTCAAGCGATTCTCGTGCCTCAGCCTCCTGAGTAGTTGGGATTACAGGCGCGCACCACCTTGGCCAGTTTATTATTATTATTATTATTATTAGTAGTAGTAGTAGTAGTAGAAGATTTGGGGTTTTGCCATGTTGGCCAGGCTAATCTCAAACTCCTGGGCTCAAACAATCCACCTGCCTCAGCCTCTCAAAGTGTTGGGATTACAGGCGTTAGCCACCACCCCTGGCCTGAGACGGGGTCTTGCTTTGTCACTCAAATTGGAGTGCAGTTAGGGAACATAGCTCATTGCAGCCTCAAACTCCTGGGCTCAAGTAATGCCTTGGCCTCCCAAGTAACTAGAATCACCTAGTTACCGGGCGGGCATGCCACCATGCCCAGATAATTAATTTTTAAAATTGTTTTGTAGAGATAGGGTCTCCCTGTGTTCCCTGGGCTAGTCCCCAATTCCTGGGCTCAAGAGATCCTTCTGCCTCAACCTTCCAAAATGCTGGGATTACAGGCATGAACCACCATGCCTGGCCTTCTTTTTTTTTTTTTTTTTTGAGACAAAGTTTCACTCTTGTCCCCCAGGCTGGAGTGCAATGGCACGATCTCGGCTCACTGCAATCTCCGCCTCCCGGGTTCAAGCAATTCTCCTGCCTCAGCCTCCCGAGTAGCTGGGATTACAGGTGCTCGCCACCATGCCCAGCTAATTTTTGTATTTTTAGTAGAAACGGGGTTTAACCATGTTGGCCTGGCTGGTCTCGAACTCCTGACCTCAGATGATTCGCCCACCTCGGCCCCCCAAAGTGCTGGGATTACAGCCGTGAGCCACCACGCCCGACGCAGGCCTTCTTTTCCTTTAGAAACAGGGTCTTGGTCTGTCACTCAAGCTGGAGTGCAGTGGTGTGATCACAGTTCACTGCAGCCTCGACAAGCCAAGCTCAAGCAATCCTCCTACCTCAGCCTCCCAAGTAGCTGGGACTACAAGCACACACCACATGCCTGGGTAATTTGTGTGTGCGTGTGTCTCTGTGTGTGTTTTGTAGAGACGAGGTTTTGCCATGTTGCCCAGGCTGGTCTTGAGTTCCTGGGCTCAAGCTATCTGTCTGCTTCAGCCTCCTAAAGTGCTGGGACTACAGGCATGAGCCACCACACCCAGCCCACCTTATTGTTTCTGATAATAGAATAGACTATTGGATAGAAAGAAGTAGAAAACTCAATAAATTCTAAAATGTTACTTTAAATTCTTAAAATAGCAAATGCATATATATGGTATATATCTAGCATATGATTCAGTGAAGGTAGAAGAATCTTGAAAGTTTAGGAGGCCCGGGCGTGGTGGCTCATGCCTGTAATCCCAGCACTTCGGGAGGCCGAGGCGGGTGGATCAACTGAGGCTGGGAGTTCAAGACCAGCCTGGCCAACATGGCGAGACCCTGTCTCTACTAAAAATACAAAAATTAGCTGGGCGTGGTGGTGTGCGCCTATAATCCCAGCTACTCAGGAGGCTGAGGCAGGAGAATCACTTGAACCCGGGAGGCAGAGATTGCGGTGAGCCGAGATTGCGCCACTGCACTCCAGCTTGCGCAACAAGAGCAAAACTCCATCTCAAAAAAAAAAAAAAAAAAAGAACACGAATAATTCTTGAGGCCAGGCACAGTAGCTCACTCCTGTAATCCCAGCACTTTGGGAAGCCAAGGTGGGAAAATCACTTGAGGCCAGGAGTTGGAGACTAGCCCAGACAACATAGTGAGACCCCTGTCTCTCCAAATAAAAATAAAAATAAAAATAAAATTAGCCAGACATGGTGTCATGAACCGGTAGTCCCAGCTATACAGGAAGCTGTGGCAGGAGGATCGCTTGAGCCCTGTAGTTGGAGGCAGCAGTGAGCCACTTCAGCCTGGGTGACAGGACAAGACCCCATATAAAAAAAAAAAAAAAAAGAAAAAAAAAAGCCGGGCACAGTGGCTTACGCCTGTAATCCCAGCACTTTGGGAGGCCGAGGCGGGTGGATCACAAGGTCAGGAGATCGAGACCATCCTGACTAACATGGTGAAACCCCGTCTCTACTAAAAAATACAAAAAATTAGCTGGGTGTGGTGGCGGGCGCCTGTAGTCCCAGCTATTCGGGAGGCTGAGGCAGGAGAATGGCGTGAACCTAGGAGGCGGAGCTTGCAGTGAGCCAAGATCGTGCCACTGCACTCCAGCCTGGGCAACAGAGTAAGACTCCATCTCAAAAAAAAAAAAAAAAAGAAAGTTTAGGAAGCTGAAGATGACAAGTGTATGGAGTAAAGAGGTAGGGATGGAGAGGAAGACTCAACAAGACTCAGCAACTGAATGGACATAGGACATAGAGAAGATGAATATATCCAACTAGTTAGTGGTAATGGAACACTGTATTAGTCTGTTTTCACACTCCTATAAAGAACTGCCCAAGACTGGGTAATTTATAAACAAAGAGGTTTAATTGAGTCACAGTTCTGCATGGCTCAGGAGGCCTCAGGAACTGTGCAATCATGGCAAAAGGGGAAGCAGGCATGTCTTACATGGTGGCAGGCGAGACAGTGTGAAGGAGGAACTGTCAAACACTTAGAAAACCATCAGATCTCATGAGAACTCACTCACTATCACAAGAACAACATGGCAGAAACTGCCCCCAAGATCCAATCACCTCCCACTAGGTCCCTCCCTAGAGGTGGGGATTACGGAGACTACAATTTGAGATCAAATTTGGGTAGGGACACAGAGCCAAACCCTATCAAACATCCTCATAGAGATGTCCATTAGGCCACTGGAGACACGGAGCTAGAGCTGAGTCTCAAAGTTGGCTGATCCTTCAGCTCTACCATGTCTTCCAGGACTGCAGTCCACAGTGATGACTTCTGTAACTGAGTCTTCCCAGTGTCATGTGATAGCTGCACATAGCTATCAGAGACTCAAGTGGGACCACTGACAGTCCTTTCTTACTGCTGTCTCATAAGAGCAAGGAACCATCCACTTTCCAGAAGCCTCCTGATTTATTTTTATGTGAGATAATAAATGTCTATATGAAATGCCCTTTAATACCATTTCCTCAGAATTTTTATGACTCAATGGAAAGTTTTTTTTTTTGAGACAGAATCTTGCTGTCACCTAAGGCTAGAGTACAGTGGAGCAATCTCGGCTTACTGCAAACCTCTGCCTCCTGGGTTCAAGCGATTTTTCTGCCTCAACCTTCCAAGTAGCTGGGATTACAGGTGTTCACCACCACACCCAGCTAATTTTTTGTAATTTTTGTAGAGACAGGGTTTCACCATGCTGGTCAGGCTGGTCTTGAACTCCTGGCCTCAGGTGATCTGCCTGCTTTGGCCTCCCAAACTGCTGGGATTACAGGCGTGAGCCACCGTGCCTGGCCAATGCAAAGTATCTTGATACACTGCTCCTTGCAAATCACTGATACTCAGAAGGCTTTCTTTGTGTATTTACTAGCCATAGAGTTTGAAAAACCAGATGTATGTTTGTTTGTGTGTGCATGTGTGTGTGTCCCATTTTTCACATTCAAATTATTATTATTGAGATGGAGTCTCACTCTGATGCCCAGGCTAGAGTGCAGTGGCATGATCTCGGCTCACCGCAACCTCTGCCTCCCAGTTCAAGCGATTCTCGTGCCTCAGCCTCCCAAGTAGCTGAGATTACAGGTGACCGCCACCATACCTAGCTATTTTTTGTATTTTTAGTAGAGATGGGGTTTCACCAGATTGGCCAGACTGGTCTCGAACTCCTGACTTCAAGTGATCCACCCACCTCGGCCTCCCAAAGCGTTGGGATTACAGGTGTGAGCCACCACGCGGCCACATTCAAATTGTACTCTCAAGATTTTGATCAGGTGCGGTGGCTCATGCCTGTAATCCCAGCACTTTGGGCTGCCGAGGCAGGTGGATCACCAGAGGTGAGGAGTTCGAGACCAGACTAGCCAACATGGAGAAACCCCATCTCTACTAAAAATACAAAAATTAGTGGGGTGTGGTGGTGCGTGCCTATAATCCCAGCTACTTGGGAGGCTGAGGCAGAAGAATAGCTTGAACCCAGGAGGCACAGTTTCCAGTGAGCTGAGATTGCACCACTGAACTCCAGCCTGGGCAACAGAGCAAGAATCTGTCTCAAAAAAAAAAAAAAATCAAAACAAAACAAAAAAAAAACGTCATTCTCTTGCCTCAGCCTCCCGAGTAGCTGGAACTACAGGCGCCCACCACCATGCCCGGGTAATTTTTTGTATTTTTAGTAGAGATGGGGTTTCACCGTGTTAGCCAGGATGGTCTTGATCTCCTGACCTTGTGATCCGCCTGCCTTGGCCTCCCAAAGTGCTGGGGTTACAAACGTGAGCCACCGCACCCAGACTTTTTTTTTTTTTTTTTTTGTAGGGGACGGAGGCTTTCTCTGCCCGCCCGGAGGGCTCGCCAGGTTGCCCAGTCAGTTCACTACAACCTCCGCCTTCCAGGTTCAAGCAATTCTCCTCCCTCAGCCTCCTGAGTAGCTGGGATTACAGGCACCTGCCACCACGCCCAGGTTGTTTTTGTATTTTTGGTAGAGATAGGGTTTTGCCATGTTGGCCAGGCTGATCTTGAACTCCTATCCTCAGGTGATCTGCCCGCCTTGGCCTCCCAAAGTGCTGGGATTACAGGCGTATGCCACCACACCCAGCCATGAATCCCAAATTTCTATCTCCAACTGAGAACTTTTTTCTGAGCCCCAGGCTCATACATCTAACCTCCCACTTCATTTCTCCATTTACATGAGGCACAGACATCTCAAACTCAACATGTCCAAAACCAAATTCTCAATCTTTTCCTCTAACTCTGCTTTTTCTTCTTTATTATTTATTTATTTATTTGTTTATTTTCCGAGATGGAGTCTCGCTCTGGTCACCCAGGCTGGAGTGCAGTGGCCTGATCTCAGCTTACTGCAACCTCCACCTCCCGGGTACAAGCAATTCTCCTGTTTCAGCCTCCCAAGTAGCTGGGACTACAGGCGCATGCCACCACACCTGGCTAATTTTTTTTATTTTTAGTAGTGACTGGGTTTCACTATGTTGGCCAGGCTGGTCTTGAACTCCTGACCTCAGGTGATCTGCCCACCTCGGCCTCCCAAAGTGCTGGGATTACAGGCATGAGCCACTGTGTGCAGCCTGCTTTTCTTTAGTGTTACCTATATCACTTTCGGATGCTCAAATCAAAATCTTTGGGTCATCCTTGCAGAACTGCCAAATAGAACTTTTTCTTGTTTTCTTTTTTTTTTTTTTTTTTTGCAACAGGGTCTCACTCTGTTACTCAGGCTGGAGTGCAGTGGCACAATCATGGCTCGCTGCAGCCTTGACCTCCTAGGCTCAAGTGATCCTCCTGCCTGAGCCTCCCAAGTAGCTAGCACTACAGGCATGCACCAACACGCCTGGCTAGTTTTTTTGTAGCGGTGGGGGGTCTCCCCATGTTGCCCAGGCTGGTCTCAATCTCCTGTCCTCAAGGGATCCGACCGCCTTGGCCTCCCAAAGTGCTAGGATTACAGGCATGAGCAACTTGCACTTGGCCTCCAATAGACTTTGAGTTCTTCAGTTTCACTCTGCACCCTACTGCCTGGCACAGTGTCTAGCACACAGTAAATGTTCAATAAATACTTTTTTTCTTTTTGAGACAGGGTCTCACTCTGTCACCCAGGCTCAACTGTAATAGCGAGATCATAGCTCACTGCAGCCTGGACCTCTCAGGCTCAAGCAATCCTCCCACCTCAACCTCCAGGGTAGCTGGTATTAGAGGAGTGAGCCACTATGCCTGGCCTAAATGTGCTTTTTTAAAAAAAGTAATCAAGAGCACCCTCCCCTCAATTTGGATTTGCCCTTACAGATAAAATCCCCTTACCTCCCTCCACTTTGAGAATCACTGCTAAGTAGTGAACAAGTGACAAGCCTCGAAGATACCCTGTTAGGATTAACTAGCAAGAAACAGAGGCTCGGAAGGATGTCAAAAGGAAAACTAGGGCCAGGCGCGGTGGCTCACCCCTGTAATCCCAGCGCTTTGGGAGGCTGAGGCGGGTGGATCACCTGAGGTCAGGAGTTCGAGACCAACCTGACCAACATGGTGAAATCCCGTCTCTACTAAAAATACAAAATGAGCTGGGCGTGGTGGTGCATGCCTGTAATCCCAGCTACTCAAGGGGCTGAGGCAACAGAATCGCTTGAACCTGGGAGGTGGAAGTTGCAGTGAGCCAAGTTCACGCCACTGCACTCCAGCCTGGGCGTCCGAATGAGACTCTCAAAAAAAAAAAAGGAAAAGTAGGAAAAATTGAGTATTTTTAAAAATAGCAAGGATAGACAAAAGAGCATTTACCTTTGTAACAGGTGTGCTACTTTACGCTGCAGTTTCTTTCTCCTCTTTTTGAAACGGTCTTGCTATGTCACCCATCCTCCTAGAGTATTCACAGGCGCGATTATAGCTCACTGCAGCCTCGACCTCCAGGGCTCAAGCAATCCTCCCGCCGTTGGGACCACAGGCATGAGCCATCGCCCCAGCTACCATACAGTTTCTAACACAACCTGGGTGTCTCCCACTTCTGACCTCCCTCCTTAGGGAGAACAAAATGATTCTCTCCCAGTGGAGAGTCCCTAGACAAAACCACCATGATGATAGAAGAAAGAGGGATGGGGAAAGCAACATTTTGAGGGCTGATGCAATGGAACCCTTTAAAACGTAAAGAACTTTAGTAGGTAAGGCTCAATTAGGAAATTTCCCACAAGCACTCAGTCCATTCCACTCTCTTCTGGAACCCGGGCTAGAGACGCCCTCAGCAGCCAGTTTAGCGGCCCTCGCCGCCGAGCACGGACTTTCAGCCTCGGGCCCTAGTTTCTGCCCTGGGATCTCTGTTCCGGGCCAGAATGTTCCACGCGTGAACGTCAGCGCTGGGGCCGGGGAAGAGATTGGCTGGGACGGGAGCTGCAGTTCAGGGGAAAGCCCTACGGCGGGCTCCAGTTTCTGTAGCGACTAAGGCGTGAACTGCTGGGAGGAGGTCCCGCGACGCGTGCGGCCGCTGTGGGCGCGCGCGAGGGACTCGGACCGCCCGCCTCCGGCGCGCCCGCTCACGTGAGCGCCGCCCAGCGACAGTCAGCGTCTGCCCCGCCCCCTGCCGCGAGCTTTGCCGCGGTTACGCAACTAGCACTTGGGCGGCTGCGCGGGGCGGGGCATTGGCGCTGGGCAGGGAGGAGCGAGGCGTTGATGCGACGCGGGACGGAGCGTTGGCGCTGGGCGGGGCGGCGACCGAGAATCCTGGTTTTAAAAATTTTTTGCTGTGTCATTTGCCATTTCCTCCCCGCTAGTGGGCAGGGGAACCTTTTCGGAGTTGGATCTTGACTTTGCCATTTTCCAGTTCTGTAGTCTCGGACAAGGCGTTTAACTTCTCTAAGCCTCAGTTTACGAATCTAAAAATTGGTTTATCTTTGTTGTGAGGATTAAAGGAAATGTGGAGTTTCATCACAGATTCATTCGACAATGCTCAGATTAAATACAGCAGAGTGGGGCCAGGCCCCATTCCGTGCGAGTGTAAGATGGGAGACTATGTTCTCTTGGTCCGAGTTCTGAGCCCTTCGTGTGTATCTTGTGACGCTGACAGCGATTCTACTGTTTTATGTCTTAATTTAGATTGTAGTGTTTTAAGATACTTCCTTTCTGTATAACATGATCCATCTGAAAGGCCATCAAGCCCTTCTTTAGGCACTCAACCGTAGAAACAATTCCCTTCCACGCTAGCATACACGTCTATCTCCAAAGTGGAAAAAAAAAAATACGGCCTCGGCCGGGCGCGGTGGCTCACGCTTGTAATCCCAGCACTTTGGGAGGCCGAGGCGGGCGAATCACGAGGTCAGGAGATCGAGATCACGGTGAAACCCCGTCTCTACTAAAAAATATAAAAAATTAGCCGGGCGTGGTGGCGGGCGCCTGTAGTCCCAGCTACTCGGAGAGGCTGAGGCAGGAGAATGGCGTGAACCCGGGAGGCGGAGCTTGCAGTGAGCCGAGATTGCGCCACTGCACTCCAGCCTGGGTGACAGAGCGAGACTCTGTCTCAAAAAAAAAAAAAAAAAAAAAAAAAAATACGGCCTCAAAAAATCTGTACATTCAATCAAGATTCAAAAAATTTGTGAAGCGAGGTCAGCCGATTCTCCTACAACTGCTAAAGTGACAACGAAGATACGTGGTTAATGAAAATCGCAGGCCGGGCGTGGTGGTTCACACCTGGAATCCCAGTACTTTGGGAGGCCGAGGTGGGTGGATCACCTGAAGTCAGGAGTTCAAGACCATCCTGGCTAAAACAGTGAAAACCCGTCTCTACTAAAAATGCAAAAAGTAGCCGGGCGTGGTGACGGACGCCTGTAATCCCAGCTACTCAGGTGGCTTAGGCAAGAGTATCACTTGAACCCAGGAGGCAGAGGTTGCAGTGAGACGAGATCGCGCCATTGCACTCCAGCTTGGGCAACAAGAGCGAAACTCCGTCTCAAAAAAAAAGAAAAAAGGAAATGGAAAGGCCACTAAACATTACTGAAAGACAAGAACCAGAAATATGTGTCTGGGCCAGGTGTGGTGGCTCAGGCCTATAATCCCAGCCCTTTGGGAGGGCAAGACCAGAAGCTAATCCTCTTGAGGCCAGGAGTTGTAGGCTGCAGTGAGATATGATTGCACCACTGCACTCCAGCCTGGACGACAGAGCAAGACCCTGCGTCTATATATTAAAAAGAAAGAAAACCAAAAAGAAATATGCGCCTTACAATGGCAAGACGTGGCAAAAAAAAGAGAAGAAAAAACTCTTCATCTCAAGTCATAGTTCAAACCTCCTACTAGAGAAGTTAGCCTTTGGATGGAAAGATTTCAAAACCAGCCAAGGATGGCATAATGATTTTAGAAGCCATTTAAACCTCAAAAACACACAAACTATTGGTGAGGTGTGTCTGTAGAGGAACAGACAGCACAACCCACTCAGAGCTATTAGAAAGGTTTATTGGCATAGGCCGCGCACGGTGGCTCACGCCTGTAATCCCAGCACTTTGGGAGGCCAAGGGAGGTGGATCATGAGGTCAGGAGTTCAAGACCAGCCTGGCCAACATGGTGAAATGCCGTCTCTACTAATAATACAAAAATTAGCCGGGCATGGTGACGGGCACCTATAATCCTGGCTATTCAGAGGCTTAGGCAGAAGAATTGCTTGAACCCAGGAGGCAGAGGTTGCAGTGAGTCAAGATCGTACCACTGCACTCCAGCCTGGGCAACAGAGCAAGACTCCGTCTCAAAAAAAAAAAAATTACTGGGGAAAAGAGGTTGGTGGAATTACTGGGGAAAAGAAAATTACTGGGGAAAAGAAAATGGAATTACTGGGGAAAATTACTGGGGAAAAGAATACCATGAGGTTGGTGGTTGGTATCTTCTGGGGAAAGATGCCCAACTGCATTTAATATTTCCAAGCTAGAAACACAAGGCCCTGGTTTGAAAGCAACTCATGACCTTGTGAATGCTATTCCCCTCCACCCTTTGCCCTTGCCCCCAAGTGCAGTGGCAGTGTAGTTCTGCAGGGCTGTCATTCTACAAATCGTGGTGCCCTTTAAAAAAACAAAACAAAACAAAAAAATGGCGGTATGGTGGCTCACATCTGTAATCCCAGCCTTTGGGAGGCTGAGGCGGGCAGAGCACTTGAGGTCAGGAGTTCAAGACAGCCTGGCCAACACGGTAAAACCCCATCTCTATTAAAAATACAAAAATTAGCCAGGCATGGTGGCACACCCCTGTAATCCCAGCTACTCGGGAGGCTGAGACAGAATTGCTTGAACCTGGGAGGGAGAGTTTGCAGTGAGCAGAGATCAGGCCACTTTACTCCAGCCGGGGCTACAGAGCAAGACTGTCTCAAAAAAAAAAAAAAAAAAAAAAAAAACAAACCTGCCTGTACTCTAGCAATCAAATGCAAAGTCCTGGGTAACTGTAGTACTTTCCCTGATTCAGTTTCAAATATCTTCATTCTAGAAGTCAAGCAGGACCTCAAAGAGAAAAAATGTGGCTTTGTGTTGCAGGACACAATACCACACTGATGTACCACACACTTTATGAATGTGCTCATGAAGGCATTGAATAAAGTTTTCCTGTCCCAACCTTACTCCATCCTTCACTCTGCTGATCTAAGCATTATTTGCTCTTTCAAAGCCATGTACATTAGGCTGAGATTCTCCCTTGACTCCCAGAGCCATGGATGCTGACCCTAATCTTAATGTGGTAAATATCTGGAAGTCCTTCCATATTGCTAGTTGCATCATTTCTATTTAAACAGGCAATGGGAGGCCAGGTGTGGTGTCTCGCGCCTGTAATCCCAGCATTTTGGGAGGCTGCAGATCCCTTGAGTCCAAGAGTTCAAGACCAGCCTGGGCAACATGGCAAGACCTCAACTCCACAAAAAATTAGCTGAATGTGGTGGTGCTCACTTATATTCCCAGATACTCAGGAGGTGGAGGCAGAAGGATCACCTGTGCCTGGGAAAGTCGAAGCTGCAGTGAGCCGTGATCATGCTACTGCACTCCAGCCTGGGCAATACAGCAAGCCCCTGTCTCAATAAACAAACAAACAAGCAAACAAACAGGTAATGGAAGCAAGGAAGCCTGACAGTCAATGCATGTGGAAAGAATGTGTTCAGAATTTTAAGGGTTTCTTTCTCTTTTTTTTTGTTTTTAGTTTTTTGAGACGGAGTCTTGCTCTGTCGCCAGGACTGGAGTGCAGTGGTGTGATCTCGGCTCACTGCAACCTCCACCTCCCAGGTTCAACCAATTCTCCTGCCTCACCTTCCCAAGTAGCTGGGATTACAGGCATGTGCCACCATGCCCGGCTAATTTTTGTATTATTAGTAGAGATATTATTTTGTATTATTAGTATTATTTCACCATGTTGGCCAGGCTGGTCCTGAACTCCTGACCTCAACTGATACACCCACCTAAAGTGCTGGGATTACAGGCGTGAGCTGCCACGCCTGGCCAAGGGTTTCTATTGACAAAGAAGTGAAACTCATTGTGCAAGTCGCCTAGCAAGTGGATCGTAATGGCTTTGTTTATACATCATTGAGGAAGAAAGTAAAGAACTCCTTGGCCTGGCCAGGTATGGTGGCTCATGCCAGTAATCCCAGCACTTTGAGGGACTGAAGCCAAGGATCTCTTGATTATAGCTCAAGGTGACAGTGAGCTATTTCGCCACTGCACTCCAGCCTGTGTAACAGAGTAAGACCCAGTCTCTAAAAAATAAGGAAATAATCCTAAAAATAAAGAAGTTTTTGAGAGCCACAGAGAAACACTAATAAAAAATCTTGAGGAACTGATAAAATCACCCTCAGGAAAAAAAGGAAAAGACCAATCTAAAGCTTTATAAATTTACTAAAGTGTTTCATGCTGCAAAATATCTGAATTTTTTTTTTTTTTTTTTTTTTTTTTTTTTTTTTTTTTTTTTTTTTTTTTTTTTTTTTTTTTTTCCTTTTTTTTTTTTTTTTAAAGACGGAGTCTTGCTCTGTCACCCAGGCTGGCGTTCAGTGGCACAATCTCGGCTCACTGCAACCTCTGCCTCCCGGGGTCAAGCAATTCTCCTACCTCAGCCTCCCTCGTAGCCAGGACTACAGGCACATGCCGCCATGCCTGGCTAATTTTTTGTATTTTTTAAGTAGAGATGGGGTTTCACCATGATGCCCAGGCTGGTCTTGGACTCCTGAGCTCAAACAATCCATACACCCTCACCTCCCAAAGTGCTGGAATTACAGCTGTGAGCCACCACACTTGGCTATTTTATTTTTTCTTTTCTTTTTTTTTTTAAAAACAAACAAACAAACAAACAACTTTAGACTTTAGATTTATTTAGGGCTGTTTGCTTATGTTTATAGAGTATTTAGTTTACTCTAAAAGATGACAAGACAGCTCCCCTCAGTGAGACCCTGGCCTAAATATATTTGCTTTATTTATATAGCAAGAGGATAACATTAAACCTGGAAGCTTTCAATTTGTGGCACTGAATGATGATCTACACAGGGCATCCTTCAAAGGCTGCAATTAATGATCCACTGGCCAGGTGTAGTGGCTCACACCTGTAATCCCAGCACTTTGGGAGGCCAAGGAGGGCGAATCACAAGGTCAGGAGTTCGAGACCAGCCTGACCAATATGGTGAAACTCTGACTCTACTAAAAATACAAAAATTAGCCAGGTGTGGTGGCGCACACCTATAATCCCAGCTACTCAGGAGGCTGAGGCAGGAAAATCGCTTGAACCCGGGAGGCGGAGGTTGCAGTGAGCTGAGATCCCATCACTGCACTCCAGCCTGGGCGACAGATCAAGACTCCATCTCAAAAAAAAGGATCCACCTAACTTTTCAGCAATACAAGCCCGATTGAGATCTTCTGGTCCATTTGTTTGCCATTCATGTTTTATGCCTTGAAATTTCTTTTTGATTGCATCCTTGGAGCTTGTATAGATCATTTTACTTTTCAGGGGTGCTAGTTCTGGTGCCCACAAGAAAACATCAATTCTTCTGGATTCTTTTGTTTCAAAGCTTGCATCATACAAAGCATAGCGACAATCTTTTTCAGGAAGCATTCCCACAAAATGCTTGAAAGGCTGTTATAGTTATACCAGCATCTCCAACCAAGATCTCTTTGCCTTCTACATGATGCACTTTTGTCTGCACTGAGACAAAAAAAATGACAGCATTTCTTCTTTTCTTGATTTCTTCTGGTGTGGGGCATTTACGAATTCTCATGTCATAAAAAATGAGACATACTTCATCAGCAGCTTGCACTCCTGAGGCACGTTGTTCAGAGTTCTGCTCTTCCGAGCTTCCAGTCTTTACATTCAATTTCCTATCTCACATCTCCAGTTGTATGTCTCAAAGGCATCTGATGCACAACAGGTCATCTTGGCCCACCAACGCAGGGACGCGGGGGAGGGAGCCGGCAGGTAGTGAGTCTGGGGAGCGTCCTCCTCATGGCTGCGGGACCGAGAGACCCAGCACGGAGCTGATGCAGCGGCTCGAGCCTACCCGTTTTTTTTTTCAAACATCCTCTTCTACAGCTTCCTTGGTTCTTTGTGCCTATATGCCGAAGAGCTGGGCATTTGCATGGGCCATACAGAGACTAACAAGGCCTTGAAGTTTTCCTCCTAGTCAGTGATGACTCTGGCTTTCTCCTTCTTGTAGACATTGCCGATGGGCATTTCTGGTCCTGTCAGCTGAGTATCCAGTTCGAGTTCTTCAGCAGAACTGTCTTCCTTCTTGGGGGCCAAGGGTGTCCTGGGGAAGAGGAGGAGCGAGGAGCCGTATTCCTTCAGCCTCTGCACCTTGGCCTGCAGGGCCTCGGTGGACTGGTTCCTCCTCCTTGTGTCCTCAGAGATGCCAATGGTCTGGGCCACCTTCTTATGAATGCCAGCCACCCTTAGCTCCTCCAAGCTGAGGCCCCTGCCAGCTTGTGCTTTGTAGTGATGCCTCAGCATGGGGCACCTTACTATGGGTGGATGGGCCCATACGAGTGAGCCATGCAGCCTGCTTTTGCTGGCTACCTTGCTTCTGCAGATCTGCCCCATGGGCTGGCTGAGCCACATGGCCGCACCACTGCCAGTCCTTGTGGAAGTTGGGCTTCAGGATCATGCCATTCCGGCTGGGTGCCCTGGCTCCCTACAGCCCAGGGGGTAGCGAAAGAGAGGAGGGGAGCAAGTGAGGGACCACCCACGGCCATGTGCACTCACCTGGCCACTGCCACCGCCCTAGTCCTCCAGCCTGGCCGCGCCCACAGAGCCTGGTCTGGCCAGAAGCCTTCTTTGATGATGAAGAGGCCCCAGCTTGGGCCGAGGTCCCTCCATGGCTCCGTTGGTGACAATGCTAGGCCTATGGTGGTGGACAGAGCCCGATGACCCCCAACAGTGCTGGAACTCTGAATGGTTTAATTTCTGAATAAAATGTCCCTATGGAAAGAAATCGGAAAATTGCATGTGGTTAAATCTATATGTTGTAATCCCTTATTACCGAGCAACTCTGCACATAGGTTTGCACCCAAGAAAAATGCATGCCTAGCTCCACCAACGACTTGTGAAAAAAGTTCTCTGAAAAGGAATTTGGTTTGGTTTTGCTTATTAGTTTTTTTGTTTTAAAAGACAGGGTCTTACTCTGTTGCCCAGTCTGTAGTGCAGTGGCACATTCGCAGCCCCTGCAGCCTTGAACTCCTAGGCTCAAGCAATCCTCCCACCTCGGCATCCTGAGTAGCTAGGACTACAGGTGTGCACCATCACACCCAACTAATTAAAAACATTTTTTATTGGCAGGGCCTGGTGACTGATGCCTATAATCCCAGCACTTTGGGAGGCCAAGGCAGGTGAATCACCTGAGATCGGGAGTTCGAGACTAGTCTGACCAACATGGAGAAACCCTGTCTGTACTAAAAATACAAAATTAGCCAGGCATGGTGGTGCATGCCTGTAATTCCAGCTACTCGGGAGGCTGAGGCAGGAGAATCACTTGAACCCGGGAGGTGGAGGTTGCAGCGAGCCAAGATAGCGCCATTGCACTCCAGCCTGGGCAACAGAAAAAAAATTATTTGCTAAGGAGGTCTTGATATACTTCCTAGGCTAGTCTCCAATTCCTGGCCTTAACTGATCCTCCCATCTCAGCTTCCCAAAGTACTGAGATCATAGGCTCTAAAGGAATTCGGAGGAAAGAGATTTTATTCCAGTGAACAGTGTGTAAACCATCAGCATTCCTCAATTTGGAGATTTTTTTTTCCCAAAAAATAAAGCTTTCCTTTGTTTTTCTTCTGCAGGCCTCATGGTCTTTTGTTAACAGACTTGTACAATAATGTACATGGCAACTTTATAATGGTGGAAAACTGGAAACGATTTAAATATCCATTAACAGGCCCAGTGCAGTGGCTCACATCTGTAATCCCAGCACTTTGGGAGGCTGAGGCGGATGGATCACCTGAGGTCAGGAGTTCGAGACCAGCCTGGCCAACATGGTGAAACCCCATCTCTACTAAAAATACAAAAATTATCCAGGCGTAGTAGTACGTGCCTGAAGTCCCAGCTACTTAGGAGGTTGAAGCACGAGAATTGCTTGAACCTGGGAGGTGGAGGTTGCAGTGAGCCGAGATCCCATGACTGCACTCCGTGCACTCCTGCCTGGGCGGCACAGCAAGACTGTCTTAAAAAAAAAAAAAACCCATCAACAGTAGAATAGATAAATTGTGGCATATTTAGATGATGGAATACTATATGAAAATGAAAATTATGAGCTATTTCTTGCAAGAACTTGGATGACTTACAGATACAATGTTGGAAAGACACAAAAGAATACATACTATGTTTTCTTTTTCTTTCTTTTTTTTAGAGACAAGTTTTCCCTCTGTAACCCAGGCTGGAGTGCAGTGGAACTTCTGAGCTCAAGTAGTCTTCACATCTCAGCCTTCCAGGTAGCTGCGACTAGAGGCAAGTGCCACTGCATTTGACATTATGATTCCATTTATATGAAATTGAAGAACAGACAATGCTAATCTATACTGATAGGGGGTCTAATAGGAGCTACCCTTGGGAATGTATCGTCAGGGAAAGAGCAAGACAGATGCTGAATTCTTTTTTTGTGTTTGTGTGTGTGTGTTTTTTTTAAGACAGCATCCAGCTCTGTCACTCAGGCTGGAGTGCAGTGGCATGGTCAGGGCTCACTGCAGCCTTAAGCAGTCCTCCGACCTCAGCCCCCCAGAGTAACTGGGACTAGAGGCGTGCACCACCACACCCAGCTAACTTTTTTGAATTTTTAGTACAGACGAGGTCTCCCTATGTTGCCCAGGCTCATCTCAGAACTCTTGAGCTCAAGTGATCTCTGCCTTAGCCTCCCAAAGTACTGAGATTACAGGGGTGAGCCACCATGCCCAGCCAGCTGGATTCTTTATCTTGATCTTTTTGGTGGTTGTCACCCAAGTATATACATAATGTAAAAGTTCACTGGGCAATTTAAGATTAGTGTACTTTATATATGCTACATCTCAATAAAAAAGTAAAAACGGCAGTGGTGGGAGGGGACTTTTTTTTTAAAAGGACCGATCGCAGTGGCTCACGCCTGTAATCACACAATACTTTTGAGAGGCCAAGGTAGGTGGATTGCTTGAGCCCAGGAGTTCGAGACCAACCTGGGCAACATGGTGAAACCCTGTCTTTACAAAAACATACAAAAAAATTATCCAGGCATGGTGGCGGGGCGCCTGTTGTCCCAGCTACTCCGGAGGCTGAGGCGGGAGAATCGCTTGAGCCCAGAAGGCAGAGGTTGCAGTGAGCCAAGATTGTGCCACTGCACTCCAGCCTGGGCAACAGAGCCAGACCTTGTCTCAAAAATATATGTAAAATTTTAAAAAGTAAAAACAGCCAGGCATGGTGGCTCATGCCTGTAATCCCAGTACTTTGGGAGGATGAGGCAGGAGAATTGCTCGAGTATAGGAGTTTGAGATCAACCTGGGCAACATAGAGACCCACGTCTCTACAGAAAGTTAAATATTAGCCAGGCCTGGTGGCACATGCCTGTAGTCCTAGTGTGTCCGGAATTGGGGGTTCTTGGTCTCACTGACTTCAAGAATGAAGCCGCGGACCCTTGCCGTGAGGGTTACAGCTCTTAAGGTGGCGCATCTGGAGTTTGTTCCTTCTGTTGTTCGGAGTTTCTTCCTTCTGGGGGGTACGTGGTCTTGCTGCCTCAGGAATGAAGCTGCAGACCTTCGCAGCGAGTGCTACAGTTCTTAAGGCGGCGTGTCTGGAGTCGTTCGTTCCTCCCGGTGGGCTCGTGGTCTCGTTGGCTTCAGGAGCGAAGCTACAGACCTTCGCAGTGAGTGTTACAGCTCATAAAAGCAGTGCAGACCCAAAGAGTGAGCAGTAGCAAGATTTATTGCAAAGAACGAAAGAACAAAGCTACCACCGTGAAAGGGAACTAGAGCAGGTTGCTACTGCTCTTTTGGGCAGCCTGCTTTTATTCTCTTATCCGGCCCCACCCACATCCTGCTGATTGGTAGAGCCGAGTGGTCTGTTTTGACTGAGCGCTGATTGGTGCATTTACAATCCCTGAGGTAGACATAAAGGTTCTCCACGTCCCCATCAGATCAGTTAGATACAGAGTATGGACACAAAGGTTCTCCAAGGCCCCACCAGAGCAGCTAGATACAGAGTGTCGATTGGTGCACTCACAAACCCTGAGCTAGACACAGGGTGCTGATTGGTGTGTTTGCAAACCTTGAGCTAGATACAGAGTGCCAATTGGTGTATTTACAATCCTTGAGCTAGACATAAAGGTTCTCCAAGGCCCCACCCCAGCAGCTAGATACAGAGTGTCGATTGGTGCATTCACAGACCCTGAGCTAGACACAGGGTGCTGATTGGTGTATTTACAATCCCTGAGCTAGACATAAATGTTCTCCACATCTCCACCAGACTCAGGAGCCCAGCTAGCTTCACCCAGTGGATCCTGCACCAGGGCTGCAGGTGGAGCTGCCTGCCAGTCCCGCGATGTGCGCTCACACTCCTCAGCCCTTGGGTGGTCGATGGGACTGGGCACCGTGGAGCAGGGGGTGGAGCTCGTCCGGGAGGCTCGGGCCGCACAGGAGCCCATGGAGGGGATGGGAGGCTCAGGCATGGCGGGCTGCAGGTCCTGAGCCCTGCCCCGCGGGAAGGCAGCTAAGGCCGGTGAGAAATTGAGCGCCGCGCCGGTGGGCTGGCACTGCTGGGGGACCCAGTACACCCTCCGCAGCTGCTGGTCCGGGTGCTAAGCCCCTCATTGCCCGCGGTGGGCAGGGCCGGCCGGCTGCTCCGAGTGGGGGGCCCGCCAAGCTCATGCCCACCCGGAACTCCAGCTGGCCCACAAGCGCCGTGCGCAGCCCCGGTTCCCGCTGGCGTCTCTCCCTCCACACCTCCCTGCAAGCCGAGGGAGCCGGCTCCCGCCTTGGCCAGCCCACAGTGCAGTGGCGGGCTGAAGGGCTCCCCAAGTGCCGCCAGAGTGGAAGCCCAAGCAGAGGAGGCGCCGAGAGGAAGCGAGGGTGACAGCCAGCACGCTGTCACCTCTCACTAGCTACTCGGGAGGCTGGGGTAGGAGGATCATCCGAGCCTGGGGTGAGGCTGCAGTGAGTCATGATCGTGCCACTGCACTCCAGCCTAGAGTACAGTGAGACCCTGTCTCAACAAAATAATAAAATAAGTAAAAAGGCATTGTGGCACATGCCTTTAGTCTCAGCTACTTGGGAGGCTGAGGTGGGGTGATTACTTGAACCCAGGAATTTGAGTCCAGCCTGGGCAAAATAGCAAGACCTCATCTATAATTTTTTTTTTTTTTTTTTTGAGATGGAGTGTCGCTCTGTCACCCAGGCTGGAGTGCAGTGGCGCGATCTTGGCTCACTGCAAGCTCCGCCTCCCAGGTTCATGACATTCTCTTGCCTCAGCCTCCCAAGTAGCTGGGACTACAGGCACCCGCCACCATGCCCAGCTAATTTTTTTGGGTGAAACCCCATCTCTACTAAAGCCAGGATGGTCTCCATCTCCTGACCTCGTGATCTGCCTGCCTCCACCTCCCAAAGTGCTGGGATTACAGGTGTGAGCCACCACACCCAGCCAATTTTTTTTTTTTAAGTAAAAAATTTTAATTACTTGTAGCATTATGAAATTTTTTACCTTTTAGCAACAAATGTTTGACCAGCTCAAGATTCAGTGGTACCAACTGATGAATTGTTTAAAACAACCTTTTTTTTTTTTTTTGAGACAAAGTCTCGCTCTGTCGCCCAGGCTGGAGTGCAGTGGCACAATCTCGGCTCACTGCAACCTCCGCCTCCTGGGTTCAAGCAGTTCTCGTCTCAGCTTCCTGAGTAGCTGGGACAACAGGCACACGCCACTAGTCCTGGCTAATTTTTTTGTATTTTTTAGTAGAGACGGGTTTCACTATGTTGGCCAGGCTGGTCTCCTTATCTCAGATGATCCGCCTGCCTCAGCCTTCCAAAGTGCTGGGATTACAGGCATGAGCCACTGTGGCTGGCCAACAACCATGTTTTAAACAACCAGCAGCAGCAGCACCAGCACAGGCGTGATTAAATTCTCAAGCTGATCTAGAGCTAGCCGTGGGGCAGGCACCGTTCTCTGTCCCCAGGCCTTGGTTATCACACGGGTCCTTCACTAAATTCATCATAGGCTGCCATCCACAGTCATGATGTTATTTATTTTTTGAGACAGGGTCTCGCTCTGTCACCCAGGCTGGAGTGCAGTGGCATGATCTTGGCTCACCGCAACCTCCACTTCTGGACTCAAGGGATTCTCGTGCCTCAGCCTCTAGAGTAGCTGGGATGGCAGGCGCGAGCCACCAAAGCCTGGCTAATTTTTTGTATTTTTTATAGAGGCGGGGTTTCATCATGCTGCCCAGGCTGGTCTTCAACCTCTGATCTCAAATCAATCGGCCCACCTTGGCCTCCCAAAGGGCTGGGATTACAGGTGTGAGCCACTGTGCCTGGTCTTACAGTCATGATGTTATTATTGATGTCCCATACTGGCAAGCATATCCAGGTTGGGTGGATGACAAGTTTCAGGTTCGTATCTTTATTTTAGTATGCTTTCTTCTTCTTTTTATTATTATTTTTTATTTTCATAGGTTATTGGGGAACAGGTGGTGTTTGGTTATATGAGTAAGTTCTTTAGTGGTGATTTGTGAGATTTTGGTGCACCCATCACCCAAGCAGTATACACTGAATCCTATTTATAGTCTTTTATCCCTCCACCTCTTCCCACCCTTTCCCCTTGAGTCCCCAAGGTCCATCGTGTCATTCTTATGCCTCTGCATTCTCATGGCTTAGCTCCCACTTATGAGAACATATGATGTTTGGTTTTCCATTCCTGAGTTACTTCTTAGTATGCTTTCTTCTTCCTCTTTAAAACATTATAAAATATTTTGTACATTATTTTATATATATATACTGCCACATAGTGATTTTTACACAAACAAACATATGCTGTACCTAACAGATGCAGTAACTAAGGGATTTTTTTTTTTTTGAGGCGGAGTTTCACTCTTGTTGTCCAGGCTGGAGTGCAATGGCGCAATCTCAGCTCACTGCAACCTCTGCCTCCCACGTTCAAGCGATTCTCCTGCCTCAGCCTCCCGAGTAGCTGGGATTACAGGCATGTGCCACCACGCCCGGCTAATTTTTGTATTTTTAGTAGAGACGGGGTTTCTCCATGTTGGTCAGGCTGGCCTCAAACTCCCGACCTCAGGTGATCTGCCTGCCTCGGCCTTTCTTTTTTTTTTTTTTCCCCAGTTCTTGTGGTCCTCAATTATTTTTTTATTTTTATTTTATTTTACTTTATTTTTTGAGATGGAGTCTTGCTTTGTCGCCAGGCTGGAGTGCAGTGGCAGGATCCTGGCTCACTGCAACCTCTGCCTCGCAGGTTCTCCTGCCTCAGCCTCCTGCGTAGCTGGGATTACAGGCACAGGCCACCACGCCCACCTAATTTTTGTATTTTTAGTAGAGACGGGGTTTCACCATGTTGGCCAGGATGGTCTGGATTTCCTGACCTGGTGATCTGCCTGCCTCGGCCTCTCAAAGTGCTGAGATTACAGGCATGAGCCACCATGCCTGGCCTATTTTATTTTTGTTTTGTTTTCTGAGATGGAGTATCACTCTGTCGCCCAGGTTGGAGTGCAGTGGCATCATCTTGACTCACTGCAACCTCCGCCTCCTGGGTTCAAACAATTCTCCTGCTGAGGGATTACAGGTGTACACCACCATGCCTGGCTAATTTTTTTTGTATATTTAGTAGAGATGGGATTTCACCATATTGGCCAGGCTGGTCTTGAACTCCTGACCTCAGGTGATCCACGCGCCTCGGCCTCCCAAAGTGCTGGGATTACAGGCGTGAGCCACCACGTCCGGCCTATTTTATTATTATTATTTGGTAGAGATGGGGTCTCACTAGTCTTCCAGGCTGGTCTCAAACTCCTGGGCTCAAGCTCCTGCTTCAGCCTCTGAAAGTGGTGGGATTACAGGAATGAGCCACTGCACCCAGACTACTAAGGGATTTTCAAGGGTTACTTTAACTATGTGACATAATTGTAATTTACTTCTCCTCATTTTTTATTCCTTCAAAATGTAAAGCTTGTGACAGTCCAGTCCCTTCAGCCTGGAGTCCCACCTCCCATTCCCCACATGTGCTGTCTCTCACCAAGGTTGCCAGTGACCTCTGAGCAAAACAATCTTGTAAGTAATCAAAACTGAATTTTCTACCTTGTTCTATTCTCCTTGACCCTTCTGTTGCCCTGCACACTCTCTTTGTCCCCATCGCCCATATTTCACTCACTCATTCTCATAGTTCAACTCCTGACTAAAGGCTGACACACCTCCCAAATCCCTGTCTCCAGCCCAGGCCTCTCATTCTGCCTCCAGACCTGCCATTTTCTTGTGTGTTCTGGATGGTTCCATTTGCTTGTGGCTCAGACACCTCAAAAACACATCCTAAACTGAACTCACCATCTCCCTCTCCCACCCTCCTGCCCCTGCCCTCAATTACTCCTCTTTCTGTCATCTCCATCTTGATTGGTGGCACCACCTTCCAATCAATTTTTCCAGGCTAGAAACTTCCCTTTCTCCCTTTCTCTTTTTTTTTTTTTTTTCTTGAGATGGAGTCTTGCTCTGTCGCCCAGGCTGGAGTGCGGTAGCGCCATCTCGGCTCACTACAGCCTCCACCTCCCTGGTTCAAGCAATTCTCCTGCTTCACCCTCTGAAGTAGCTGGGATTACAGGTGCCCACCACCACACACAGCTAATTTTTGTATTTTTAGTAGAGACAGGGTTTCACCATGTTGGCCAGGCTGGTCTTGAACTCCCAGCCTCAGGTGATCCACCTGCCTCGGCATCCCAAAGTGCTGGGATTACAGGCGTGAGCCACTGTGCCCAGCCTCAACTCCATATCTAATCAGTCACCAAATCTTGCCATTTCATCAGTGTTTCTTGAATTATTTTCATCCTTATTTCTACTGTCCTATTTCAGGCTCTTGACACTTGTCACCTGGGCTGCTGGAAATGGTGTCTTTGCCTTTCAGTCCCTTTTTTTTTTTTGAGACAGAGTTTCACTCTTGTTGCCCAGGCTGGAGTGCAATGGCGCGATCTCAGCTCACCGCAACCTCCACCTCCCAGGTTCAAGCAATTCTCCTGCCTCAGCCTCCTGAGTAGCTGGGATTACAGGCATGCTCCACCATGCCCAGATAATTTTGTATTTTTAGTAGAGACGGGGTTTCTCCATGTTGGTCAGGCTGGTCTCGAACTCCCAACCTCAGGTGATTCGCCCATCTTGGCCTTCCAAAGTGCTGGGATTACAGGCGTGAGCCATCGCGCCCAGCCAACTTCCAGTTCTATTTCCCTTGAAGCCTCCTCTACGTTGCTGCCAGGGTGGTTTTTCTAAAATGCAGATCTGGCCAGGCACAGTGGCTCATGCCTGTAATCCCAGTACTTTGGGACGCTGAGGCAGGAGGATCGCTTGACCCAGGAGTTCGAGACCAGCCTAGGCAACAGAATGAGACTCTGTCTCTATTTTAAAAATTAAAAAACAATAATTTATAAATTAAAAAATAAAAATAAATTAGCTCGGCATGGCGGTATGCACCTGTCGTCCCAGCTACTCAGGACGCTGAGGTAGGAGGATCACCAGAGCTCAGGAGGTTGTGGCTGCCATGAGTCATGATCACGCTACTCCACTCCAGCCTGGGTGACAAAGTGAGACCCTGGCTCAAAATATATAAGTAAATCAAATGCCTATCTGACCATGTTCCTCTCCGGCTTCTATCCTACAGTGGCTCCCCATCACTGGCCTGTCCAATGGGAAAACATTTACATTCCTTAACTCAGCCTAGAAGGCCTCTGTGACTTGCTGTCTACTTCTCTGGCCCTTCTCATGCTTCCTTCCTGGCTGTAGCAACCTTGAAGATATCGTACTTCCCCAAACCCACCTGCTGCTTCTTGCTTTTCTTCATGCGGACTCTGTCTGGAATATCTTCTACATGCAGCAACCCTAACCCAGCCTCCATACTGCAGAGAATTGGCTCGTCTCAGGCCAATTCCTGGTCATCCTTTAGATTCAGCCCAGGCTGGGCGCGGTGGCTCATGCCGGTAATCCCAGCACTTTGGGAGGCCGAGGCGGGCAGATCACAAGGTCAGGAGTTCGAGACCAGCCTGGCCAACATAGTGAAACCCTGTCTCTACTAAAAATACAAAAATTAGCTGGGCATGGTGGTGCGTGCCTGCAGTCCCAGCTACTTGGGAGGCTGACACAGGAGACTCGCTTGACCCCAGGAGGCAGAGGTGAGCTGAGATCACGCCACTGCACTCCAGCCTAGGCATCAGAGCCAGACTCCGTCTCAAAAAAAAAAAAAAAAAAAAAAAGATTCAGCCCAGTGTGAAGGTGTGAACCTCTTCTAGGACATGAAAAGATTCAGCCCAGGTGTGAACCTCTTCTAGGAGATGCTCCTTTCCTAACTGCTTGAACCCCAGATAGGAGTCCTATTCTTTTTACTCCTATAGTACTTTCTTTATATCTCCATAATTTTATTTACTATTACTACATGATACATTATTTTATAAAAGTCTTTGTAACCTCCTTAAGGATTCACTGCTTAATCTCCAGTGCTTAGCACAAATCATTAAATGCGAACCAGAAACTGTTCCAAATGTGTTACATCTATAACCTCATTGGATTCTCACTACCAACCCCATGCAATAGATACTAATGTGATCTCTGTCTTACAGAGGAAGAAACAGGCACAGGGAGGTTCAGTAATTTGCCCAAGGTCATACACACACTGGCCTTCAGGTATTCATGCCCAGGGAGTCTGGTTCCACAGCTGGCATGTTTGCCATTATATTATATTGCCTCCTTATAGTGTCGGCACTCAGTAATTGGCACATTGACAGCTATGCTTGGCGAGTGCCTACTATGTACCCAGCTCTGTGCTACATGCTTTACGTGGATTATTTCAACTGCACAACAACCCTGTGAGGTAACTACCATCATTGCTCCCATTTTACATACCAGAAAACTACAGAAATCTGGGGCTGGGTGTAGTGGCTCATGCCTGAAATCCCAGCACTTTGGGAGACCCTGTCTCCAGAAAAAAATTTTTTTTGGCCGGATGTGGTGGCTCACACCTATTCTCAGCACTTGGGAGGCTGAGGCGGGCAGATCACAGGGTCAGGAGTTCGAGACCAGCCTGGCCAACATGGCAAAACCCTGTGTCTACTAAAAATACAAAAAATAGCTGGGCGTGGTGGCGGGCATCTGTAATCCCAGCTACTTGGGAGGCTGAGGCAGGAGAATCCCTTGAATCTGGGAGACGGAGGTTACAGACAGCCGAGATCGTGCCGCTGCACTCCAGCCTGGGCGACAAGAGCAAGACTCCGTCTTGAAAAAATAAAAATAAAAATAATTTTTTAAAAAATTAGCTGGGCGTGGTAGCACATGCCTGTAGTCCCAGGTACTTGGGAGGCTGAGGTAGGAGGATCACTTGAGCCCAGGAGGTCAAGGCAGCAGCGGCTGTGATGGCGCCACTGCACTCTAGCCTTGGTGACAGCAAAACCCTGTCTCCAAAAAAAAAAAAAAAAAAAAAAGAGAAATCGGGCAACTTCTCCAAGATCACGCAGTTAACTAGTTAACTAGTGGCATAGTTTCACTCAAACTCGAAGTCTTAGTCAGGACACTCTACCAAATGAGATCAACGGCTCAGTAATGGATTGGCATCCAGTATGAAGACTGGACCAGCAGGGAGAACTATGATGCGTACAGCCCAGAGCCTGAAGCAGATTTCACAGCTTCAGAGGTGGCACAGGCTGACTCACAACCGGGGG
>NW_026652283.1:6714512-6797032 GCF_009828535.3 Hylobates moloch | reverse complement strand
GCTTCAGAGGTGGCACAGGCTGACTCACAACCGGGGGGGGGGGGGGGGGGGGAGGGACCAGCCCAGAAACAGTGACCCAGAATCACAGGGAAGTAGAAATGGGACTCAGCACAATGAAGCCCCTCCTTGACCCCATGCTCCTTATCCTCAGGGGCGCAGGAGTTAGTTGCTCAGGAGGCTCAAAGGTCTGGACGGTGGAGAACACCATCCCCAGGGATTCTTGAGGCGGTGATGCCATCAAAGCGTTAATTCTGAGCTGGGCCTGCCCGGGTGCGGACTCTGCCGCAGCAAGAGAAGGGTTAACTGCCCCGGGCCTTCGCCGTGGGGGCGGGGCCTCGGGGAGGGTCACAGCCCGGGGTGAGCTCCACGGGGGCGGGGCATGCTCTCCGCGGCTGCTGCAGGTATAGATAGGTAATTGCCCCGCAGGGGCGTGGCCTCCGGGCTGCACTGCCCTGGGCGGCGATGAGAGGGTTAAGCCCCGGAGGGCCCTGGAGGGGTGGGGCCGCGGGGCGGGCGCGGCCCGAGGGAGGAGCTGGGGGCGGAAGCGGCCGGCGGTCTGCGCCCGGCGCGCCTCGGCTTCTTTCCGCCCGGCTCCTCCAGAGGCCCGGCGACCTCCAGGGCTGGGAAGCCAACCGAGGTTCGGGGGCAGCGGCGAGGGCTCGGGGCGAGTAAGGGGGATGGTCCATGCTGAGGCCCAAAGGAGGCGAACTCGCGAGAGTCACGGGCGACCGGGATCAGATGGGGCGAGGGCAGATGAGGGGCCCAGGAGCTTTGGGGCAGCGAGGAGGGAGGAGCGGGCCAGTTGGCAAACTTGGGTGAAAGGACGGGGTACCTGGGTGACAAGCCTCCGCCAGGATTCTGCTTTTCACACCCCTTTTCTCCTAACTCCCTTCCAGGTCAATCCCAACTGGAGCTCAACTTGCAGAAGAGAAAGACGCCCCAGCAAGCCTCTTTCGGGGAGTCCTCTAGCTCCTCACCTCCATGGGCCAGACAGCCCTGGCGGGGGGCAGCAGCAGCACCCCCACCCCACAGGCCCTGTACCCTGACCTCTCCTGTCCCGAGGGCTTGGAAGAGCTGCTGTCTGCACCCCCTCCTGACCTGGGGGCCCAACGGCGCCACGGCTGGAACCCCAAAGACTGTTCAGAGAACATCGAGGTCAAGGAAGGGGGGTTGTACTTTGAGCGGCGGCCCGTGGCCCAGAGCACTGATGGGGCCCGGGGTAAGAGGGGCTATTCAAGGGGCCTGCATGCCTGGGAGATCAGCTGGCCTCTAGAGCAGAGGGGCACGCATGCCGTGGTGGGCGTTGCCACGGCCCTCGCCCCGCTGCAGACTGACCACTACGCGGCGCTGCTGGGCAGCAACAGCGAGTCGTGGGGCTGGGACATCGGGCGGGGGAAGCTGTACCATCAGAGCAAGGGGCCCGGAGCCCCCCAGTATCCAGCGGGAACTCAGGGTGAGCAGCTGGAGGTGCCAGAGAGGCTGCTGGTGGTTCTGGACATGGAGGAGGGAACTCTGGGCTACGCTATTGGGGGCACCTACCTGGGGCCAGCATTCCGCGGACTGAAGGGCAGGACCCTCTATCCGGCAGTAAGCGCTGTCTGGGGCCAGTGCCAGGTCCGCATCCGCTACCTGGGCGAAAGGAGAGGTGAGGCCTGGGGCAGAGGTGGGGAGAACTTTCTGTCCCTGGTGGCAGCGGTTTGGGATGGAAACTCTTCTGATGAGAGCAGAGGGGATGGACCTTCATCCAGCCTGCCTCAACCTCTGTTCAGTGCTGGGAAAGGCTAGGGGTCTTCACAGCTGTTATTTAATCCAACAGCAGTAGAGGTGAAACAGGCTTGAGAAAGCAACTTTCTCAGGTTCTCTTGGCTAGTAAATGGTGAACCTTCAGAACGGAGGGAGGAACTCCAGGGATGAGAGAATTCAGGAGATATCAACCCCTGAGCAAGAGGTACAAAGGGTTAGGTACTGGGTTTGATGTACAGGTCCAAAAGGAGGATGGGCAGAGCCAGGTACCCACACCGTATACCGGATTCCCTGGGCTCTAACCTCTCTCTGTGCCACATACCTACTTCATTCCTCAGCCAAACCACAGGATGGAGACACTGGGGCCCTGGGCACCAGGGAGGAGAGCAGTGGAGGAGGCAGGGCCTTAGGGTGGGGCAGCAGGGAAGGAGCCTCCCCAGGAACTGACTGGGGCCAGGACTTGGAGCTGCTCTCTGCAGTTGTGTGAGCTGTAGAGTGGAGGGCCATCCTTCCTCACCTCAGCCCCAGCTCCCAAGCCTCTGGAGTCAAAGCCTGGGCCAGCTCCACCACTGTCAGAGCCACCTTGGCCTGTCGCTTAGAGGGCCTTAGCCAGCTCTTCACCCCCAGCTCTGACTAGGGATGTGTGAAATCTTATCTGGGAAGCAGAACTTCTGGGCATCTCAAGTTCCCCTTTCAGCCAAGGTGGGCACACTCGAAGCAAGACAGCAGAAAGGCATCTGGGCAGGACCCTGTAGTTTGAGGACATCTGGCTGGTGGCTGCACCCATACTTACATTCCCCTCCTTCTCTCCCCCAGCGGAGCCACACTCCCTTCTGCACCTGAGCCGCCTGTGTGTGCGCCACACCCTGGGGGATACCCGGCTCGGCCAGGTATCTGCCCTGCCCTTGCCCCCTGCCATGAAGCGCTACCTGCTCTACCAGTGAGCCCTGTGATACCACAGACTGTGCTGAGGCCTTGCCACCACCCCTCCCCGTGGGGAGGTGGGGAGGCACTGCTGGCCTAGACCAGCTGCTGAAAGCTGGTGAGGCTGAGCCCCTACCCCAACCCAAGCTCTGGGGAAATCAGCAGTGCCAGAGCCACTCAGAGGGGGTAAGAAAGGGAGCCGGCATTCAAGGCTATGACAGTCTGCTACGCAAAACATTTTTTCAAGTAAAAATAGTAAGAGATGTTGTTATAGAAACCTGTTCTTGGTTTTTTTTTTTGCACAAATGATCATTTATATAGCTGCCTCAAAAAGGAAGATTATCTGGGCAAGTCCAGTGAAGGCAGACAAACCACAAGACCTAGTGCCAGGTTTATTCCCTCACATGTGGGTGGTTCACATACACAGCACAGAGGCACGGGCACCATGGGAGAGGGCAGCACTCCTGCCTTCTGAGGGGATCTTGGCCTCACAGTGTAAGAAGGGAGAGGATGGTTTCTCTTCTGCCCTCACTAGGGCCTAGGGAACCCAGGAGCAAATCCCACCCCTTCCACCTCTCAGCCAAGGAGAAGCCACCTTGGTGACATTTAGTTCCAACCATTATAGTAAGTGGAGAAGGGATTGGCCTGGTCCCAACCATTACAGGGTGAAGATATACACAGTAAAGGAAGGTACAGTTTGGATGAGGCCACAGGAAGGAGCAAATGACACCATCAGAAGCATGTGCAGGGGAGGGGCAGTTACTGGGCTTCTGGGCTGCTTAGTCCCTGGCTTGGCAGGAAGGGTAGGGAAGATGGATGGGGCTCATTGTTTGGCATTGATGATGTCCACGAATTCGGGCTTGAGGGAAGCACCACCCACCAGGAAGCCATCCACGTCAGGCTGGCTGGCCAGCTCCTTGCAGGTTGCCCCAGTGACAGAGCCTGGGAAGGGAGCAGAACAAGGGCTTGGTGAAGAATGGGATGAGTCTGCCCCATCCCCACCTCCATGTCTGAGGGCTCAGTCTAGTCCTCAGCCCACTCCACCTCAGCCGGGAATCAAAGCCACTCACCTCCATAAATGATACGGGTGCTCTGAGCCACCGCATCAGAGACGTTGGACTTAAGCCATCCTCGGAGCTTCTCATGTACTTCCTGGGCCTAGAACAAGAAGCCGGCCTAAATAAGACCTTTTCTGCCTCTCTAAGAGGAAAAATCACTGGCACCAGTGGACACTTAGTGTGGTTTCTGACTGAGTCAAGAGTACCAGGGCTCCGATCCAAGCCAGGCCCTGGATTGGATGTCCTTGGACAACTCACTGTCTCTGGGCTCAAGGTCTCCGTGTCTTTGAAATAAGGGGTTGCCCTAGATGGTCTGTGTCTGTCCAAACCTATTGAGGCAGGCTGGGATGAGGGTAGGGCTCCTGGGCTCGGTTACCTGTTGGGGTGTTGCAGTCTTGCCAGTACCAATGGCCCACACAGGCTCATAGGCCAGGACGACCTTGCTCCAGTCCTTCACGTTATCTGCAGGGCAGAGATACAGATGGAGAGAAGGGTGAACAAGAAAGAGCTCTTCAGCCAGGTTCTCCGGAGTATGAAGAACAGTGGCCTACTGCCCCCTGGTGGACACTGGGGGATTTCCAGGTGGCATCTACCTTGGGGCTGGAGAAGTGATAGGCCCCAAGCAAAGATTCTCACTCCCCCTCCCCCCTTTTCCTTTTCTGGATCAGCATGGGGACCAAGACAGGCTCCAGGGCCTGACCCTACCCTCTGAGTCTCTGTGGCCCTGGATAGGCTCAAAGGTCCCTTTCTCCAGAGATACCTGCGATGACCTTTGTCTGCTCGAAAACAACCTTCTCAGTGATGCCAGCTTCCCTTTCATCTAGCTTCTCCCCAATGCAGGCGATTACTCCGAGTCCCTCTGCCAGAGCATGGGCCACTTTCTGCCCAATCAGCTGTTGAGAAACACACTTGGTGAGACATCCTTCTTGGAAAAAGACATCCCTTATCTTCTCTCTTGGCTACTAACCTCATCTGACTCCCCAAAGACATGCCTTCTTTCTGAGTGCCCCAGGACCACCCACGTGGCTCCGCAGTCTTTGATCATGCCAGGGCTAAAGGAAGAGATGAAGCCAAGGTTCAGCAGGGAGCCCACCCTGTGGCTTTCCCCTCAACGAGGAAAGCGAGGGAAGGGTCCCACACACCGCTCTCCACCTCGATCTCACCTGATCTCCCCAGTAAAGGCCCCATTAGTCACTTTGTAGCAGTTCTGCGCAGCCACAGCAATCTTGGGATCCAGTTTCTGCCGGGCGAAGTCGATATAGGCAGTAGGGGGAGCACAAACCACCTCTGAGGACAAGATGGTACCACAGGGGGATGAGACTAAAGAAAGCCTTCATTCCCCACAATTCCTAACCAGTGCCCTGGAGCCCCCTAGCCCTCACCCTCTTCTTCTTAGTTCTGCTCTCCTGCCCTTTTCACCCCAGCAAGATGACCTTTGTCCATTTTCCAGCCCAGGTTGGGTCTGCACTCAACTCGAAGAGCCTTCCAGATACCCCTGAGAGGCCACGGCCCTCACCCTGCCCTCTGCTCTTTTAACAGCTGTGGCTCCAATTTCCTCTTGCTATTCTGAGCATAGGCACCTCACAGACTCAGCATTCTCTAGGGGCCAACCCTGCTTCCCTTCTAAAATAGCGCATCCTCACCTCCCCTTTGCAAGGCAAGGATTTGTAGCAAAAGGAGAGGGGCCAACTCCTGGGGTTTGTATTGAGGCCTCTGGGGAATGAACGAGAAGGGGATGCCAATTTGGATTAGGCCCGCGGCTCTCCGATTTCGGTGGAGGGAGGAAGGAGGATGGAGGAGAGCATCCTTCGCCCGTGGGTGGCAGAGACCTAACTGACTCAGAGGCCTTGCGCTCTGCCGTTTCCAGTGGGGAAAGCGGTAGGATGGTTCCTCACTCCCAGATCGCTCAGCCTGTTTGTCACCGGCTCGGTCCCTTCCGTGGAAGGCGGGAGTCGCTCAGCTTGCCGAAGGGAAGGGGTCAGATATGGGGGCTCAGGGACCCCGAGCAGCTCGGCGCGGGGACGCGGCCGCCGGCAAGGAGGGGGAGGAGTCTGGGGCTACGTGCGGCGGCGCACGGCGCGGGAGGCCGAGGGGCAGGTAGCGCGAAGCCCACGCGGCCCAGCCTCCTCCCCCACCCCGGGGGCTGCGGTCAGCCTCCCCCGGTCTCCCGCAGAGCCTCGGGCTCCGCTCCTAACCCCGTCGCCTGGCGGGCACAGCCCCAGTGCGCGCCCCGGGGCCACCTTCCTCCAGGAGACCCAAAACGTCCTTACCTGCCCCATAGTCCAAGGGGCATCATGTGCTCCGCCCTGCCCCCTCGACGCACCGACGGGGATGCGGCTGCGAGGCCCCTGCCCGGACCCCAGCGGCCCTCGTCCCACAGCCCTGCATCAGGTCCGCGCGGGTACCGGCCTCGGGGCCTCGGGGGAGGACGCTGCCACTCCTGCCCCGGCCCCGGCCCGGCCAGGCCCCTCCTCTGCGAGGGCTTACCGGTGTCGGCCGGCACCTTGGCCGCGTTCAGAGTGCCGATGAGCTCCCCTAGACTCTGCTTCCGCCCGTTCATCTTCCAGTTCCCTCCAACGAAGAACTTCCTGGAGGGCGCCATGGCGCTGGAGCCGAGGCGCTGAAGGTCAGTATCTGCGCGCAGCCGCGGCCGCTGCCCACTTATATAGAGCGCCACGAAGTGGAACTCCGCCTCCTCGCCGTCCTCCGCCATGGCCCGCCCAGTCCCCCGGAGCCCTGCCCCCCGCCCGCCCTCCTGCCGCCGCCCCGGCCGCCGCCCGATGTTGCACTGTTCCGACGTTCCCCCTTCTTGTGGCAACGTTCTAGAGGCGTCGGGGGCTCGGTCGCCTCCGCCTCGATTGCGGGGCTTTCGGGACAAGGCGAGACCTGTGGGCTCCGGCGCTCAGAGGAACCCTCGCTTGGCGACTTGAGTCCCCCACGGGGCCAGAAGTGGTTTTCAAGCGGAACTAGCTGGTGGCAACTTGGCCGTAGCCCAAATCGCCCACTGGGGCAGAGAGGGCCCCTATCCAACTGTGGGATAGACAACCTCCTTCCCCCATCGGAGCAGCTCATGCCCGACTGCTGAGCAGGCACCCTTCTACCCAGGGAGTCTACCGGAGTCAAAACCTGCGGGACAAATGCAGGGTTCACAGCGGAAGGGGCAGCTCACAGAGGCATAGGCCGCCAGGAGTATCCCAACCCTCGCCCCGGCTGGCAAGGCCCGGCAGGAACTGCAGGGACTGAGTCCCAGTCTGAAGCCAGCTAGCCACTAGGGACATTTGGGAAATCTTCCGACTCCTGGGTGACTGAAGAGAGGGAAGGGCTCTTCACTCCATCTTTCCTTGGCTTTGTGCCGGCATTTAGTCACTCTACTCCACCTCCCCACCCAACCCCAATTTTCCTAGAGCTCTAGAACGAGTGAAAGGTGGAGATTTGCCTTTGGTGGGTAGGCGGCCAGAGTTAGGAGTTTTCTGAAACGCCCTCCTGCTAACCCCAGGAAGGTAAGCCTCTCCCAAGGTATCAAACAGGACACAATTTAGCCGTTGTACTTTTATTCACATCGTGTATTTTGGCATTTTCCAGAGAAGGACAAGGAAGAGACAGGGTGGGGGAAAGACTGAGGCAGGAGGGCAAGGGGGGCGGTCCCTATTTCCCTCACATCCCTCCTTGACCAACCACACAGGGGCAAACAAAGGGGGAGGGGAGGCACAGGTGATCGCTCCACTGGGAGAGGATGCACAAAGCTACACCCACGCGCACAAACGAGACCCCTCCCTCCACACCAGGGGGCTGGGCGGGTCGACACAGAGAAGCAGAGCACTGTGGATTCCCGGGGCAAGGGAAGCAACAAAGTCTCCTTACAGACAGGTGGCCGGCCCCTCCCGTCCCCGAACTGCTCCATCCCCAGAGTCTATCGCTGCCCCTCTGCTCTGCCCAGCCATTCTCCCACGGCCTCCAGCTTCTTCCCTGCTGCTGGGGACAAAAGGAAAAAGGGTATAGAGCAGAGGGGCTGAAGTCCATCCCTCAGCCCCTCTCCCTCATGCCAGGTGGTCTTCCCCTGCCCTCATTGGTAAGGGGTGAGGCAGGCTCTTAGCTGGCCACTCTCTGGTAGAAGTAGATGTAGCCCAGGTCCTTGGGCGGCTTCTCGGAGGCACACACTTTCTGGTCATTGTAGATCACCCATCTGGGGAAGTGGGGAAAACAGAAAAGGATGAACAAACTGGGCATTCCAAGTGGCATCATGTAGTCTCTCAGACATGGCCCCTGGAAGTGCTCTCCACATTCTCTGCCCGTACCCCAAATCCACAGCCCAGGCACCACGTGCCTTAAGGGAGCTTCACAACCTCACAAGGGTCACGGACCCTATTATGTCTTCAGATCCTCCAGTACCTTTACAACCACCCCCCACCCATTCCAGGGAGGCAGGGGGTTGGTAAACTTTTTCTGGCAAGGGCCAGATAGTATTTGAGGTTCTGCAGGCCCTCTCTCTGGTCTCCGACACAACAACTCAACTTTCCTGCCACAGCGTGAAAACAGGCACAAATAACACATAAACAAGTGTGTCCAGGTTCCAGTGAAAATTTATTTACAAGGGCAGGGGGCCTGGCCAGGCACGGTAGCTCATGCCTGTAATCCTAGCACTTTGGGAGGCCGAGGCAGAAGGATCACTTGAGCTCAGGAGTTCAAGACCAGCCTGGGCAACATAGTGAGATCCCATCTCTATTTTTTAAAAAAGCTGGTGGCCAGATCCAGCCCTTGGACCAATCACTGCTGCAAGACCTTCTGTCACTCTCTGGCACTTTATGTCCCCATCAGGCAGTCCCTTCACCTTCACCCACAGCTATCCCAAGGACTTCCAAATGGCCCTCCTCATTCCCACCACCATTCTCCGTTCAAAACGCATGTGGCCAGCGCTCACCTGCCTTCCTTCTTGATGTGGCAGACGTAGTGACCACACATGGTAGAGGTGCCCATGTGACTAATGAAGGCAAAGAGCTGATACTCTAGGGAAGGAGAGAGGGGGTCAGAGAAGGAAACAGAAGGGAATGCTTGAGTGACAGCCCAAAGATCCAGGCAACAGCTCAGACTCAGGACAGGAGTTTCAGGGAATGTGAGGCAGGTA
Source organism: Hylobates moloch (assembly GCF_009828535.3). Taxonomy (NCBI): domain Eukaryota; kingdom Metazoa; phylum Chordata; class Mammalia; order Primates; family Hylobatidae; genus Hylobates; species Hylobates moloch. The sequence continues at coordinate 6,788,185 of NW_026652283.1, read as the reverse complement.
CTGGGCCAGAGCGTGTCTCCATGTCAGACAACCCCACCCTCAGATGCCACGTTGAGGTAGAGAGAAGCCCCTGACTCCTGAGGAGGGCAGAGCTGCCTGAATGAGGGATCTGGTGTAGCAGACTGACCAGATTCCACCAAGCCTGTCCTGCTTCCTGGGGATACTCACTTCCAGGACCATCCCGGACTTTAGGTCCCACCGGCACAGACTCAGAGATGGAGTCGGCAGCCGAGCGGCCCTCTGAGATGTCCATGGCAGCTTCAGCGTCCAGGTCGTCAATGTGACTGAAGATCCAGTCCACAGCCCGTTCTAAACTATTGTTCTTGGAGAGGAAGGAAGCATTACATTTTTTCTTTTTTTTTTTTGAGACAGAGTCTTGCTCTGTCGCCCAGGCTGGAGTGCAGTGACGCGATCTGGGCTCACTGCAAGCTCTGCCTCCCTCCTGGGTTCACACCATTCTCCTGCCTCAGCCTCCCAAGTAGCTAGAACTACCGGCGCCCGCCACCACGACCGACTAATTTTTTCTATTTTTCAGTAGAGACGGTTTCACCACGTTAGCCAGGATGGTCTCGATCTCCTGACCTCGTGATCCACCCGCCTCGGCCTCCCAAAGTGCTGGGATTACAGGCGTGAGCCACCACGCCCGGCCAAACAGAAGCATTACTTTTTTTTAACAAGTTCTGGGGCAAAAAAACCCCAGCAGTGAACGCAGGCCTCAGGTCCTTCATCGCAGCCACAAAAGAGTGGTGCCCAGCCTTGACCAGACCATACCTGTTGTCTTTGGTCTTGCTCAAGAAGGATGGCCCCTCATTCCCACCCCCTTCTTCCCCACTGGCCCCATGTCCTTAGCTGGGGCAGCCCATACCGTGGCCCGCAGCGCTTTCAGGGCCTGGTCCCGGGAGAAGCCCATGGAGACAATGGTGGTCACACAGTCCTCGGGAGGGGGGTCGGCTGCTGCGCTTGTGGAGCCCGGCCCACTAGAGCCAGGCAGGATGAGGGGGTTTGCAAAATCTGTGGATGTGAAGGGGTTGATGTGTTTGGGGGAGGATGGAGGCCCTGCCCCACCCTGCTCCCCACCCCAGCCTACCTGGATCATCCATGTGTGACATGACCCAGTTCATGGCGGCCTCGGCCCCGCTGTTGCCCGTGTAGTAGACAGCTTTGCGGCAGGCGTCCATAGGGAAGCCCATCTCCACCAGCTGGATGATGACTGATTCATCCAGCATGGGCGCTGTAATGGGAATTGTGGGTACACGGACCGACTGATTGGGCCACTGTTTGCTCCTCCTCCCTCCCACAGGCCAGGACCCAGCCCTCTTCCAATCACCCATTCCATGCATTTTTCTCCCATGGATTGGCACCTTATCCCAAAACTAAAATGACCACACGATTGTAATGTGGGTCCCTGCCCATGCTCACAGAATGGGCCCTGTTTCTGGAGTATGATACCCCCACCCTACCCAAACCAGGGAGGTAACAAGGACAGAGAGGCCACTAGCTGGTACTGCTGCCATCCACACCCAGAAGGTGGCTGGGAGTGCTGTGGTGAGGCCCCATGTCAAAGAGGGCAGAGGAAATTTGAAAGGGAGGACAGGAGAAACACAAAGGACAGGGGCAGGGGATGCAAGGCAGAGAGGCCCCCATCAGCACGGGAAAGAGACAGGCAGGAAGAAGAGTCACTAACATGTCGGAGAGGAGAAGTGAGGGGAGCAGAAGGAGTCTTCGTCTTCGTTGCCATAGAAACCAAGGCTACCTTTGGGCTCATCCGGAGTGACCAGGGGTGGGGCAATGTCTGGCAGCTCCTCTTCTCCGGGCTGCAGCCCTGTGCCCCTCAACTGGGAGATGTCAAGCTCCTCTGGCATCTCGATGGACACATCTGTGGGAAAAGGGTCACCTCAGCAGCTCCCGGAGGCCCACCTGGAAAGTGATTCGGGAACCTCAATCCCCTGCCCCCTATGTTAGAACTGTTCTGTAAAGAGGAGCTGCTAAAAGCACGGCACCCATCTTATAGGGGTCCCAGTATAAGACAAATAATACTAAGCCTGGGAGTCGGGAGGCCAGGATGCTGGTCCTAGATCTACCACAAATAATCTATGGACAGGGCAGGGGGCCTAGAACTCGTGAGACAGAATGATTTTATATTCTTGTGAGTCTCAACTTCCTTATCTAGAAAATGAAGGTACATCACGAGTTCTCAAATGACAGTCAGGGACCTGTAAGACTCACGAGAATTAATTGTTTCAAGATTATCAAATGAAAACATCTTACCAATTATTAAAAAAAAACTACAAAAATCACTTTTGGTTGTAAATCATACCTATAACAATCAAAGAAGTCTTTTAATATTTTTAGTTAGTGCTTTCAAACTAGATACATTTTGAAACATTGAAGGTGATTTTTTTCCCCTTTCAGAGAAAACTTTGAGAAACACTAGTTTATATGTGTTAAAGCCCCTTCTTTTTCTAGCATTTTCTGCGTAACCTCCCTCATTCCAGCAGCCATACCCAGTTTCTTGGGCACCCAGTCTAAGCCGAAGGTGAACTTCTTGATCTGGATGACCAGGTAGTCAGGGAATGAGGCAAATCGCGTGGTCCTAGAGAAGAGAGAATGTGCTGGTACCCAGAGAATCCCCAGGGTTTTCCTCTCCTGAAACTCGCACCTGGGGTTCAGCCACTCATGTAGAAGTCCCAATAACCCAGAAGATCCTCCATATTCTTCTCTTTCCCTGGGCAGGTGTCTAATGCCTGTCCTCAGCCAACAAGGAGCAGTAGAGGCCAGAAGGAAGGCTGTCAACAAAAAAAAGAAAAAGAAAAAAGCCCAGGCGTGGTGGCTCATACCTGCAGTTCCAGCAATTTGGGAGGCCAAGGCAGGATGACTGCTTGAGCCCAGGAGTTAAGAGACCAACCTGGGCAACATAGCGAGACCCCGTCTCTATGTAAAGGAAAAAAAAAAACCCCACACACAGAGGAAGAGCTGTTTCACTGGCAGGAGCAGCAAAGGGCTAGGCAGCTGACTCCCCGAGACCAAAGCCCCTTTTCAGGTCTCACACCCATGCCAGGTGCCAATGGCTAGGCACAAAGTGGGGCTATTTGCTGAAAATCCAAATTCTGCCCACAGCTGATCCTAAGTGCCTGTGCTCAGCCATGACTGAGGGGGAGTGAAGAGAGGCTACGCTACAAAGAGCCCCTGTGCCACAGGAGAAGAGGGAGTGGTTGGGGCAGGACAAGGTGACAGATAGTGTCAGCACCCATGTCTCCCCCTACTAGGGCACCTTGGTTCCATCAGGGCCAGATTACCAGCCCAACTGATTCAACCCTGAGATTCCAACCACAAAGGGATGAAAGAACAGGGAAGAGGCAGAAATATCCTGTGGGATGGCTCTGCCATAGACCCACAGCCTCAGGCCCCGACCAGAGGACTTACTTGACAGCTACTGACTTGGCCTGCAGGGCCGTGCTCCAGAAGTCATCAACCTGCTCAGGGGCCCCGTAGGCCTCCAGGCAAGAGCTGAAGGGCACCTGGGCCCGAACCAGTTCTGGCAGTGCCATCTTCTCCTCTTCGGCTTGCCGCTTCTTTTCCTCGTACTCCAGAAGCTCCTCTGGTGACAGAATGGGTTGGTGGATCCTTCGGAGGGTGCTGCTTCTTTGCCTCCTTAGCCTCTCCCTACTGGCTCTGTGTCCGTATTTCGGTTCCTCTACCCTTCCAAAGCACCCCCGACACATGTCCAATATATCTCGCCTGTTCCCACGCAGCTCTGCTAACAAGCTGTGTCCACTGCGCGAGGTTAATCCTATCTACTCCTGGTGGCCCAGACTGGAACCTTGGCTGGTGGAGCAGGGCATTCCATGGGCTGTGCTCCCATCAGGTGCCCAAGCATTCCTCCTAGACCTTAGCCTCCCACCGTGCCAAGGCCTTGCTGATGGAGCAGCCTACCTTTGTTAAGGGCTGCATCCATGGGCACAGGCAGCTGCATGATGTAGTCAACTCGCTGGGTGTACTTCACCTTCTCTGTGGCGAGGCACTTGATCTTTTCCTCCACCAAGAAGCGGAACACTTCATTAGGATTTTCAGAGCTCCGGCAATTCCTCTATGGGAAAGAGGCAGGGTAGGGATGTCTGGGCAGCCACGGAACAGAATGGGGCCTGAAAGGTTCATGGGAGAGTCAGGGAAACAAGGCAGACTACCACTCAGAACTCAGGGACACAAGAGCAGAGCAGAAACCTTCCCTAATTCACCAACCCCTCCCCATTTCTGGCCCCATCCCTGCACTGAGGGACTGCGTTGGAACACGCTTGTATTTTTCTTTATAAGCAGTAAGTATTCTCTTATCATTGTCTTTGGCTGTAATCTGAATTGGGCTTCGAGCCCATCAAGGGTAAGGATCATCACCTTCACTCTCCTCCTCAGGTGCAAGCACTGTTCACAGGGACACAGACTGTTGGGGTTCAGGGATGGGACTGGGTTGGGGCTGATAGAGGGAGAAATGGGCAAGAAGGAGAGTGAGTAAATTGCAGGAAGATGGGGGTGTGCCATCTTCCCAGCCCTTACCTCCACCATGTTGATAAGGTGAAGGAAGAACTCCTGGGCATCCTGCTGCCGGTTGGTGGAGAATTCAGGGTGGCCCTTGCCGATGAGGGCCTTGAACATCCGAGGGGCAATGCCATCTTGAACTTCCTGGGAAGAGTCAGGGCAGGGACTCAGCTGGGGCTCAGTGGCCATCCAGGGGCCTTCTTTAGACATCTCCCAGACCTCAGCTTCCCCACAATCCCAGGGCCTGAAAGGGACAGAGTCCTAGACGCACCTTCTGTTCTGGCACCCGCTCCCCATCGCCCGACTCCGGTACTGGCTTGGAATACTCCCCGGAGAGAAGGCCATGGCCCAGCTTGGCCCTGCATTAATAACCAAGAAAACATTTTGCTTCATTTCGCTTCAGTCAACTAACGACCCTGTGTGTCCCCAACTCAACCGCCTCCTCATGGCTCTCCCTAGCTAACTCTCAACAATGTGAAAAACCTTAGATTCTACAGGAACCCAGCTCAAGACAGACAACATGCCAGAGGGCAGTCACCCGAATGCTCCTAATAGGCCAGTGGTGGCCGTGCGTGGTGGCTCAAGCCTGTAATCCCAGCACTTTGGGAGGCCGAGGCAGGCGGACCACGAGGTCAGGAGATCGAGACCATCCTGGCCAACATGATGAAACCCCGTCTCTACTAAAAATACAAAAAAAATTAGCTGGGCGTGGTGGCTTGTGCCTGTAGTCCCAGCTCCTCAGGAGACTGAGGCAGGAGAATCACTTGAACCCAGGAGGCAGAGGTTGTAGTGAGCCGAGATCGCGCCACTGCACTCCAGCCTGGCAACAGAGCAAGACTCTGTCTTAAAAAAAAAAAAAAAAAAAAGGCCAGGGGTTAAAGTGCTGTGCCCCCAGGAGGTCATGGAGGAGGAAGGTATACGGCCGTAACTCTCAACAGCTTTCCTACATAGGACCTGGTTACATACACCTGGGTGCTGAAGTCCTGGGTAGGGTCCGTTGGGGCATTCTGGAAGATCTTCTCCAGCTTATCCACATACCTAAAAGTCAAGGGAAGGACAGTTGGAGGGGCTCTGGCCTGAGCTCCGAGGAAAAGGGAAGGGAGCAAACATTTACTAACTCTGTGAACGGGCTCCCCTCAAGAGTGGGGAGTTGCTGTGGGTGAACCTTGGAGTCGCTTCTCTCCAGCAACCTGCCTGTTCTCCCCTTCTCAACTATGTCCAATGTGCAAGCACACTCGGCGGCATAGGAGCCAGGGAGGGGGAAGGCAGCCGGGATTAGGATAAGTGTAGTTCACATTCTATTGGACAGAACCTGTTGACATATTCTGAGCATTCACCTTCTAATTGTTCCCCAAATTCGAAAGTAAACTCATTTCTGCTGAGAACCTGCCTTTATTCTTAGTGTGCCAAGCCCCCCTCCTCCCCGAGTGCTACATGTCCATGTTAGATGCTCATCTGATGTCACTGCCCTAAAATAAGGACCATCTGCTAACCCTTGAGTCTGTCAGAAGGCCACAGAGCCCTGGGACTTGGCACTCTGCACTATCAGTGGGGTTTGTGTGTTGGGGTGCTGGTGGTACAGCTCCCTAGCTTGCTCCCCTCACAGCATGTCAGCCAGAGTGTGACAGGAATTATTCTTTTTTTTTTTTTTTTTTAAAGAGAAGACAGGGTCTCGTTATGTTGCCCAGGCTGGTCTCAACCTCCTGGGTTCAAGCGATTCTCCCATCTTGGCCTCCCGAAGTACTGGGATTACGGGTGTGGGCCAACACACCCAGCCGATAGGTACTACTCTAAGACCAGAATCAAACACAGAGGTGCCAAGGGCAGCTGAAGGAGGAGTATGCCCAGAGGGTGCTGACCAGGAGGGGGCCTGGGGAAGGAGAGGGCACTACTCACTTTCTCTGGAAGTCAGGGATGCTGAAGAGCACCTGGACCACGGAGTTGAGGTAGCAGCTGTTACCCAGGTTCCGGATGCCTGTGTAGCCAGGTCCAAACAGGGGCTTGAGTGGCACACCTGACTCCTGGATCAGCTCCCATTCACCAATCCGCTGGTTCATGTCTATCTCCAACTCGGTCATCGTCTTGTCTGTCTGTGTGAGAAGGGGCACTTCAGGCTGAGTGAGAAACTCAACCCTGTAGTTTTTACCTTGATCTCTGAGAGTCTAGGATGATACTCAACCGTGGCCTGGCATTTGTGGAATTACAGGCTCAAACATGGGAGGTATGTCGAGTATCGTCCAGTTCAAGTTCTGGAAGGCCACACATAATTGTCCCAGAGGCCCGTTAGTCATTAGGGCCTCTGCTTGAATGAGGAATACAAATTCCTTCTACCTGAAATGTTTTTCCCATCCTTAAGTTACCCCTAACCTCCTTCACATTGTCACTTAGGCATCGCTTCCTCAGGGAAATGTCCCTGATCCCTAAACTAGGCCAGGTCACCCTGCTGTTAATTACTGTAGTACCCTCTGCCTCTCTTTCATAGTGCCCACCATAGTTTGCAACTATTCACTTATCTGGGAATGTGACTAATGTCTGCCTTTTCTTCTAGAGTAGAACTCTTATAAGCAAAAATCACATCTGTCTTATTCACACAGCATCTAGCACATAGTAGGTACTCAGTACTATTCACTGAATAAATGATTTTAGATATTTAAAAGAAGCCTGTGTATCTTGGGGATGGGGTTAACTAGAAGATTTCTCCAAAACCCTACCTCAGCCTCAGGCAAAGAGGAAGGGCCCTCACAGGGACAGGAAGTAGAAGAATCTGAAGTTGAAGGGGGTCTCACCTTCTGCATCTTCAGCATATCGATGCCGAAGTGGGACAGGTGCTCAGCCAGGCTGGGGTCCAGGACCATGTCATCCTCATCATATGAGTACACGTCTAGAGCAGGAAGCAGGAAGAGAATCAGGGGAAGTGGCTCAGGACTAGCCTGGCCACCATCCCATCCCTTGCACAGAAGGGACTTGAGGGGACAGAAGGAGAGCCAGTAAGGTCCACCCTCTTAGTTCCCTTGAATATGAGTAATATGAGTGAGGTCATGGCCCTTCTGGGGCTGACGGTCAGGGAAGACAGATGAAACAGGGTGAGGGTTGGAATTGATTGTGATTCTGATTCTAGCTGTATAGGATAAGGTAAGACAGGCTTGGTAGGAAAGGGATGAGGATTTGAGTGGGGAGTAATTGAAAATTTAGTCTCATCTGCAGTATTTTCCTTTTTTGAGACAGGGTCTCTGTAGCCCAGGCTGGAGTCCAGTGGTGCAATCATAGCTCACTGCAGCCTCAACCTCCTGGGTGCTCAAATAATCCTCCTACCTCAGCCTCCTGAGTAGCTGAGACTATAGGCAGGAGCTACCACACCCAGCCAATTTTTCTTTTTTCTTTTTTTGGAGAGATGAGGTCTCACTATGTTGCCCAGGCTGGTCTCGAACTCCTGGGCTCAAGCAATCCTCCTGCCTTGCCTCCCAAAGTGTTGGGATTGCAAACATGAGCCACCGCACCTGACTATTTTCCTTTCTTATCAAGATAATGCATTCATGTATTATACATGTCACATGAAATTACTAACAAATGAAATACATTTAAGCACGAGAGTGGCTGGAGCAGGGGAGGCTGTACCAGCTCCATCAGGGGTGATGGTGCCCAGCTTGACAGCTAACGGGTAGCCTGTCTCCCGGTAGTGCTCCACGGCGTGGTTGTTGCCCCCACTGCCGTCGAAGTAGCGTCGCCCACAGAGGATGGAGCCATCAGTCAGGTTGAGCCACAGGTTCTCTCTCATGTCACACTTGGAGCACTTCCAGCCACTAACCCAGGGAGAAGAGAATCAGTGGAAATGTGGGTCGGGGATTTGAGGGAGGGGCAGAGGGAGGGGCAGAGAGAGGGGGCTCTGCAGGCCCCCTGCCAATCCAAGGTCTCTCTCTCTTCTCCTCTGGCCATCCCCATGTCTTGTTCATTTCCAAGTTTCCCTTCCTGTCCTGCTCCCTACCCTCTCTCCGACCAGATCCCCCAGAAAAGTGGGCTCCTTGTCCTCGCTCTGGGGGTGGTGCCCGAGGCAGAGGGGCCAGGCCTCACCAGGGAGGGATTCGAGCAGGGTTGTCCAACTGCTTGAGGCTGAAGGCATGCTTAGACACCTGCCGTACTTCCCCATCCCATGCCTGCACCTCCTGCTTGCGGGAGGCTGAGTCGGCCGACAGTAGGGCCTCCACTGCACTGGTCACCTGGGGGAAGCAGAGGGTCAGAGGCAATACCCAACCCCCTGCCCCACATGCCCCTCTTCCCCTTGGCCTTCAGCTTTGTCAGTGCTTGCCTAAGACACCACTACCCTGGCCCATCTTGCTCTAGAATCTTGGGTAGCTTGCGGGGGAGTCATACCCGATCTCTGACAATGTCAGGCAGTCCCCCTAGTCCATCCCGGGCAATCTCCAGGTAATCTGGCAAAATGACAATCTTCACATCCTCGTCTAATTCAAACTTCTCCTCGCTAAGGTCAAACCCGCCTTCAACACCTGGAAGGATAGGGAAGAAGAGGGAGAGTAGAGCAATGACAACAGGTCAATGTCCCTCCTCCGAGCCAGCACCTCACTTGCCCCATCCAGAGTTCTAGGGCCATCAATCAGGCCCAATCTTTGGGGCTTTCCTGGTGCTGCTGAGAGCCAGAAAGACCAGCTCAGGGACAAGAACAGGACTGCAGTGGTGCTCACCAATAGCCAGCCGCGTGGGCTTCTTCCGGGGTGGGTCTCCAGTGCCTGTAGTAGGGTCCTCCTCTTTCTGCAAAGAAGCAGGAAGGGCCGGATCAGCAATGAGCACGAGTGAGGGAACAAGTCAGGAGGAGGGAGGGAAGGAGGTAGTGGTTCATCTCAGAATAAAGCTAAAAAACATCTGTGCCAAGCTTTAATGACACAGAAGTAGGTGAAAAAAAGAAACTGAGTCCAATAGGAGGTCAGAATGGAACAGATAGAGTGGAACAGAATGTACCCAGGCCTTGCCCCAGCCCTGTCCCTACCGGGCGCCGGGTCCGCCGGAGGTGCAAGTAGACTCGCTGGCCGGTCTTATTGAAATGTCTCTCCACATACTGTTTCCCGAAGCCCAGAAATGTGTTCATACAGATGTAGAGGCCCCCCTCAGACTCCTGTAGGACAAGAGGTAAGGGTGAAAACACGAGGATGTTATGAAGCCTGGCGAGGTGAGGAAACCAAAACCTGGAGTCAGAAACTGCTGGGTTCCGGAAGAAATGCTGTGTTCTCTAACACTGGGTGGCCCCTGGCAAGTTATTTAGCCTTTTAGGACCTGGGACATAGCTAAGATTCTCCCCATTTCCTCCCATGACTTTGATAACAACCAACAAGGACATCGGGGGCTGGGGAACACCAGCTCATCTTCGCCATTCAACAGCAACACCAGTCACCATTTATCTTTCCACCTGCTCCTTCTCGGGCTGTGGAGCTCTTTAATCAATCACGGAGGACTTCCTTCACCTCCTTCCTGGGGCTAACAAATCCAGAAAGTAAATGGGGATCAAATACTGTGGACTTCCAGTGCTGGAGATTACATTCAAAGGGAAAAAGGGTCCCTTCATGGGAGAGGAAAGACTTTCTCATGTCAGACACTGAACCCAAACCAGGGACACCTAAGACAAACCCTATCTGATCTCCATGATTCAGAAAACCTTCCACAGCGGAGGAGCAGAGATTCCAGCACTTGACAGTATATCTGATCCGAGTGTGCCAGCAAGCAAAATTACCTTTCCTTTAAAAAAAAAAATTATTTTAGAGACACTGCACTCTGTCACCCAAGCTGGAGTGCAGTGGCACTATCATAGCTCACTGCAGCCTCAACCTCCCAGGCTCAAGTGATCCTTCTGCCTCAGTCTCCAAAGGAGCTGGGACTACAGGCACATGCCACCATGCCTAGATTTTTTTTTTAAGAGGTGGGGTCTCGCTATGTTGCTTAGGCCGGTCTTTAACTTGTGGCCTCAAACAATCCTTCCACCTTGGCCTCCCAAAGTGCTGGGATTACAGCGGTGAGACTAAACATCCAGCGAAAAAGACCTTTCTTTTACCACACTCTACCAGGTAGTTGAACCCTGGTCCACACTGTGAGTCTTCTTCCTCCTCTCCTGCTGAAGTGTGGCTTCCCGGGGAACAATGACTTGTTAGGGACTCACAGCTAAACCTGCACCCAGTCTGGCAGGGTCATGAAGTCCAGCATTCCATAGCCACCACACTCTCTCCTCTGCCTCCCCTCTGACCAATAAGATCCCTGCTGAAGTCCCCCAACAATCACCAGTCTCAAAGCCATCCCCGTCCGACAACAATCTCACAACACTTGCTGAGATAGCTCGAACACACATAACCCATGAAAACAGGGACAGACGGGTGTCCACCCAGAAACACAGCTAAGAACGGAGGATGGGCTTCCCCCAAAGCTGATCACGTTTTCCACTGACTTTGTAAAGAGTGATGGAGAAGGTGGAGGAGGAAATTGGAGACAATAAGGGTCTTCCCTCAGATCCAAGTCTTTGAGCAACAACAGGCATCCTCTTCCACGAATAAAAGTCTCAGTGGCCTTGAACATTTCTCTACTGTGATATGAAGAATAGTGCACTGTCTAAGGTAGTTCTTGGTCCCATAGATTGCTCTGTACCACTTCCTAGAACAGTGTGTACTGCAAGTTCATGAACAAATAGAGCATTTCTCACCGGGGAGGTCAACTAAGCTCTTTCTACCATGAGCCCAATTTGAAGGTAACCAAATATGCTGGAAGTTGGTTAGCAAAGAACTAGGGCACACTGACAATCTCTTGACTTGGGGTGAAAGAGGGAAAGTGTCAGAAGATTACAAAAACCCTTTTTGGATTATTCAAAGCAGTTACTAAGGAGAGAGACAAGAGTGAATATAAGTGTAAAGAGGGACCCACTGACTTCCACCACCTGCTGGTAATTTAAGAAAAACCCTTCCCTCCTGGGAAGAATGTGGGAGCTCTGAAGTGATTAAACTCCTCTGTTGGAAATTAAAGATGCTGATTTCACCAAGGATTGGGAACCCCGGAGCTCTGCTCCGCGCAGTGCTCTTTTACCTCTGCCAAAGCCAGACTTCAGAGAAGCAGCACATTGTCTGAGGCCCAGATCAAAGCCTAGCAAACCAAGCAAACCACAAATCACAGTGATGATCCTGAACTGGGCCTCACATCATGCTGTTCTACTCAGTACTGGTGATGCAGTAATGAAGGCTTTCCACTCTGACTTGCAGTTTTCAGGCCATGAGCTGGTCTGGCAGAATACCCTGGGCAGGGCCCAGCAGCTTGAGGGGAGGGGTGGTGAGGGGGGCGGATCCCAACCAAGCTGCTGCCTTCTCAGTTCAGGCCCCAAAGAGCCTCGGCTTGAGGGTGACATAGGGAAGGCAGAACTGCAGGAAGGGAGGTACCAGGTGGAGCCCGCAAAACGTGAAGCATGGTGTGGGAGGTGGCTTTGTGTAACTAGCCAAGAGTGGGAGCGGGATGGGAAAGAGGCCTTAGCATCCTCCGAGAAAGAAACCACCTCTCTAGGAATACTTTAAAAGGGGTTATCTCAGCTGTCTGCGATAGGTTGGGGGGGGCGGGGGAAGGGTAGGGGCTGCGGCCATTGCTCACTTCAAAGAAGAAACGACTAGAGCTTTCCTCTCCTCTTTCCTCCCCTCCCCGCCCCCTGTCCGTTTTAACCACGGGGTGGAGGCTTTCTAACTCTGCCTTTCTCAGAACCGGACTTCTTGAGAGCCCACTCCCAGACTATATTAACCGCCTAGGAACTGCAGTCCCCACCCCCAACTTCAACCCCGGCCGAGAACAGTGGGGAGTCGTCCCCATCACTTCTACACGAGACTACAAATCCCGGAGAGCCGTGCGCGGCAGACAAGGCCGACTGCCAGGTTTTCTCAAGGGTCCACTTGGGGGATGTAGTCCGACGGTCGGGCTGCGCCCCTAGCTTAGAACGGCAACGAAGGCAGTGAGTGACTACAATGCCCACAGTGCTCCACGAAGCGGGGAGCTGGAAAGGTGAGCGCGGCGGCTTCCGGGGACGGTAGTCACACGACAGCCGCAGTTAATGAAAGGCAACGGCAGAGTGGAGCGTGGGAGACCACAAGTCCCATGGTGCATCGCAGGGAGGCGGTAGCCCAAGCCTTGCAGGCCCCGGCGGAATGACCAGGGCGATGGAAGGAAGTCGTGCTCGTTGCGGACGTGGGGAATGGGCTTACCGGCGTGTCGAAGGAGAAGGCGCACTCGTCTTTGTGGACCCGGTCTCCAGCCTTAGGGACCCGGATCGTCGGTAATACTGACAGCAGCGCCTCCTCACTCAGCTCCGCCATGACACCGGCAGCAGCTTCTCCACACACGGCGGCTCCCACCGTTCCCAGTCCCCTCCCCTGCCCCTCCCGTCCAATGAGCGCCACTCGTTAGGGGCATGCGCCGCGGGGACGACGCGCGAGAATGGCAGTTGGACGGAGCCTGCCTGCCGGTGCTCCGCCCCTGCCCCGCGCTTGACTGACGCCAATGAGAAGCGCTCCTAAGGCAATTGATGGTTGAAAGAACCAATCCCACTCCTCCAGGGCGGGAGCGCACGTAGAGCAGCTAGGTGGGCTTCGGAGTTGCAGCTGCTGCAGCTCCGCAGCTGCTCCGGCTCCGGGACCCTTGGAGTCCCTTCGCGTGCCTTCTATTGAAGAGCAGGAACTGACGGTTGTTTTAGGCCTCTCAATTCCAGAAAGTTTCTTGGGGACCTGTCCGGTCGGAAAGTCGAGGGGCAGTTGTCTTGTATTTGAAAAGGGGGTATCCAGTGAGGCGGAGCTTGAGGGGGTTGTGTCGAGTGATTGATACAGCTGTCAACCAATAAGGCTACTATCGCTCGCCTCAGGAAAATCATCACAACTCCAGCTGGATGTGCGCATAATAGTGTAATCACTCATGATTCTATTTTGTTTAATAATTCGTTCTTGAGACTAGACGTCTCGAAAGCGAAGACTGGCACTCCTCAGTCTGCCACGGACGGCTCGCAGGCCGATACTGAACAGAAGCACCCTTATCAAGGAGGCGTCACCCCTGGGCAAGCCTAGCATCAGTCCATTGACACCCACAGTCACCATGATAGACGTTCTCCCAGACCAACAGCTTCCTTTGGTTCGAGGCGGGTCTTACGCGAAGGGCCTATGGGATCTACGCCAGCTCAGCCAATAGGGTCAGGGCAGGGGGCGTGGCGGGAAGTTTGAAACGCGTAACATCGGGAGTTGAGCCACGAGCTGTTGTGCATCCAGAGGTGGAATTGGGGCCACGTAAGTGATTTGAATAACTTAATAAATAAGTTAGAGGGCTTGGCAGGCCCAGAACAAGCCATTTTGTCAGCTGCAGCAGTCATTAACTCCGCAGAGGCCTCTGGTCCCCTGCCAGGAAGTTTCTTCACTGGAAACTGGGAAGACAGGGTGGTTTAGGGTTGAAGGTCCGACGTAGAAGAGATAAGGGCTGAGACCTGAGTCACTTCTCACAGGCATTCCCTCCTCGTCCGGGGCTGGCCCTTGCCCCCACCCTGCAACTCCTGGTTGAGATGGGCTCAGCCAAGAGCGTCCCAGTCACACCAGCGCGGCCTCCGCCGCACAACAAACATCTGGCTCGAGTGGCGGACCCCCGTTCACCTAGTGCTGGCATCGTGCGCACTCCCATCCAGGTACTCTGGGCCAGCGTGGGAAAGGCAGAGAATGTCTGAATTCTTGGGCCTCTTCCTAACCTGATTTTGAGAGAGCCCTCATGTCCTCACCCTTATCCTGGCCTTATTTTCTGCAATCTCAATCTGTATGGGGTAGGCTGGATATCTGAGGGCCTTGGCAATTCCTTCCTGGAATATGGGGAGGAGAGGAGAGAAGAGTCAGGGCCCAGACTTGTTCTAGCCTATGGTCTTGACAGGTGGAGAGCTCTCCACAGCCAGGCCTACCAGCAGGGGAGCAACTGGAGGGTCTTAAACATGCCCAGGACTCAGATCCCCGCTCTCCTACTCTTGGTATTGCACGGACACCTATGAAGACCAGCAGTGGAGGTAAGTGTTGGGCCCAGGGAATGCTGATGAAGCTGTCATCTATTATTCTTGGGTAGGGTCCATGAAGCCATTCTCCCTTAAAGGGACCTCCATCCTCCTGCTTCGGACCCATCTCACTCTTATCTCAATATTTGGTTCCCAGCCTGGGTGCGGTGGCTCATGCCTGTAATCCCAGCACTTTGGAAGGCCGGGGTGGTCAGATCGCTTGAGCCCAGGAGTTCAAGACCAGCCTAGGCAACATGGCAAATCCCCATCTCTACAAAAAATACACACACACACACACACACACACATACACACATACACACATACACACACACAAAAGCACGGTGGCATGGGCCTGTGATCCCAGCTACTCAGGATTGCTTGAGCCCACGAGGTTAAGGCTGCAGTGAACTGTGATCACGCCACTGCACTCCAGCCTGGGGGACAGAGCAAGCCCCATCTCAAAAAAAAAAAAATTGCTCCCTTTCACCTTGATTTCCTTGATTTCTCTCTTCCCACTTGCTCACCCACCTAGGCATGAGTCCTAAGGTTCCTGTATGTTTTGCTCCTTGCTGAATGTTGTGTATCAGAAGGTCACTGTTCACTTCACTTTCTTCCTCTAGACCCCCCAAGCCCACTGGTGAAACAGCTGAGTGAAGTATTTGAAACTGAAGACTCTAAATCAAATCTTCCCCCAGAGCCTGTTCTGCCCCCGGAGGCACCTTTATCTTCTGAATTGGACTTGCCTCTGGGTAGCCAGTTATCTGTTGAGGAACAGATGCCACCTTGGAACCAGACTGAGTTCCCCTCCAAACAGGTGTTTTCCAAGGAGGAAGCAAGACAGCCCACAGAAACCCCTGTGGCCAGCCAGAGCTCCGACAAGCCCTCAAGGGACCCTGAGACTCCCAGATCTTCAGGTACAGAATCTAAAGGCAAGATGCAGGGAAGATAAACTAGGATAATGTTTTGGGATAAGGTCCACGGGTGGGTGTGGGAGGAATAAACTATAAGTCCTAGTTTTGGGTCCTTGCTTTAACTCCTTACCCACCCCAGGTTCTATGCGCAATAGATGGAAGCCAAACAGCAGCAAGGTACTAGGGAGATCCCCCCTCACCATCCTGCAGGATGACAACTCCCCTGGCACCCTGACGCTACGACAGGTAAGGGAAGAGAAGGTGAAAGCTGTTACTAGGATATCCAACATAGAGGGTGGGAGACCCTTTTGCCCATATCTTCCCTCTCCTGAACAGCAACCCCCGCAACTCATACACTGCCGTTTTCAGGGTAAGCGGCCTTCACCCCTAAGTGAAAATGTTAGTGAACTAAAGGAAGGAGCCATTCTTGGAACTGGACGACTTCTGAAAACTGGAGGACGAGCATGGGAGCCAGGCCAGGACCATGACAAGGAAAATCAGCACTTTCCCTTGGTGGAGAGCTAGGCCCTGCATGGCCCCAGCAACGCAGTCACCCAGGGCCTGGTGGTATCTGTGTCCTCTCAGCCCTTCTTTCCCAGGGATCCTGAGGAAAGGCTTGTTTCCTTAGACTCCTCAACTACCAAACTGGGACTCAGCTTTATGGGGCTTTCTTTGTGTCTTGTGTGTTTCTTTTATATTAAAGGAAGTAATTTTAAATGTTACTTTAAAAAAGTATATGTAAACCTTGCACCGAGTTTTCTGTGTGTAGAATGGCAGCCTAGAGAGCTTGTGTTCCCTGGCCTGAGCCCACTGATGCTCTGAGCCTCCTTTGCACATCTCCCTTAAACGATGGTGTCCCAGTGGCTCTGTCCTTGGCCCTTTCCTCCTGCTCTCCCTAGGTGTTTACTTCTAGGGCTTTAGCTATCACTTCCCTATATTCTGGCAACTTCCAGGTCACTCTCTCTAACCCTGACCTTTATCTAGCTGCCCTATAAGTACTTCAAAGTCAGTTTGTCTAAAACTGAATTTATGATCTTCCCCCAAAAGCTATTTCTCATTCCCTCTTCCCTATCCTTGTGAATGACAGCATTATCTACCCAGCCACCAAACCCAAACCTTGGCCATTATCTTGAATCCTTCCCTCCCAATATCCTATATCCTAGCATTTGGTCACTAAATCCTGGTGATTCCACATTTTGTTTGTTTGCTTGTTTTTTAAAGGCAGGGTCTTGCTCTTGTCACCCAGGCTGGAGTGCAGTGGCGCGATCACAGCTCACTGCAGCCTCAACTTCCTGAGCTCAAGCGATCCTCCTGTCTCAGCCTCTCGAGTAGCTGGGATTATAGGCATGAGCCACCACGCCTGGCTAATTTTTGTATTTTTTTTATAGAGATGAGGTCTTGCCATATTGCCCAGGCTGGTTTCAAACTCCTAGGCTCAAGTGATCTGCCTGCCTCAGCCTCCTGAAGTGCTGGGATTACAGGCATGAGCCACCATGCCCAGCCTGCCCAGATAATTTTTAATTTTTTTATAGATACAGGGTCTCACTATGTTGCTCAGGCTGGTCTCAAACTCCAGGCCTCAAGAGATCTTTCTGCCTCAGCCTTCCAAGGCTCTGGGGTTACAGGCATGAGCCACTGTTCCAGCTGATTCCACGTCTTTAATCTCTTCCTGATCCCTCTCCCTAACCCCTCTGTCCTGTCGCTCTTGCATTTCTTGCCACCTGCCTCCTACCTTGTTTCCCTAGTGCTAGGCCCTCCCTTTCATCAAACTACACTGCTGCTTTCTGAAAGATCTGGAGCGATCTTTCTGAGAAGCATAACTGATCGTGTTACTACTCTGCTCAGAACTCCTCAGTGGCTTCTCATTGCACTTAGGAAAAGGTCTGGACTCTCTGGCTTGGCATTCAAGACCTTCTATAATCTGATTCCTTCTCAATCTAACCCTCCTGTACAAACATGGACACCACAGGCAGGCCATAGCGAACTGCTGCACACAGTCCCCCAGCCACCTGCTGAATACCTTCTCCCCCTGACCCATCTCAGGCCTCCTCCCATAAGCCCACAAGCTGTCCAGTACCCAGCCTTTATCACAGCACCTGTTAACACATTACTGCCCTTAAATGGGACCTGGGTCTTTTTGGAACAGAAGAGAGTGGAAGGCAAACATCACAGATGTACCAGGGTGCTACAATTTATTGCAGGTGTCTTAGGAGAGAAAAAAAGGTAGAAAAAGGAGAAAGCATGAATAAGAAGACGGCCAGGACCCTAGTGGTGCCAGAGCCATAGTGACGGGGCCAAACGCCCTATACCACCCAGGTCTGGACAAAGGTAGTGGCTCTGGGGGAGGAATCCTAGGGCCTGGGGCCTCAGACTGAAGTCTGCTGGGCCTGCAAAGGGCTGGGGAGGGGCCAGTTGTCCTTGCTCATTAGGGGAGAGGCTGTGAGGACTGTGGGGAGGGAAGGCCATGGGAGGAGATGGGGCAGTTCTTTGCCCCTGTGTCCCTGATGCTGCCTCCCAAAGGCACAGTCCCCATGCTCCCCACTGCCCTCTAAGGAGAAAGCTTAGTGGGAATGGCACCTGGAATATAGAAGAGAACACCTGAATGAGATGGGGTCGGGGAGGGGGCTGCTGAGTGTCTTCATTGCCTTCCACTTCCCTTTCTCCAGCCTCCTCAGTTCCAGATTTTGAGGAAGCTGTCCCAGGAACCTGTGGCCACAGCCATCCCATCAGCTGTGACTCCCAGGCAGCTGACCCTGTTATCGTGGCCAGAGAGGATGCCTGAGGAAGAGGGAAAGGAGTCAGCCTGTCTCTCCAAGCTGATTTGGAAAGCAGTGTGTGCATGCATGCAAGTGTATGTGTGCATGGGTGTGTGTGTGGGTGTGGGTGTGGGGGGTATGTGTGCATGTGTGCGTGTGTGTGCATGTGTGGGTGTGTGTACGTGTGTGTGTGCATGTGTGCTTGAGCACATGCATGCAGGGATCCTAGACTCGGTAGGCTGGGCTCAACCCCTGAAGAAGGCTAAGAGACTGAAAGAGGATTAGCCATAGGGCAGGAGGTTCTCTGTCAAGAGCTTTGGTTGGGGGAGGGCTGGGATCAGACAGAAAGGCTGGAAGCATCTGTGTACTATGAAAAAAAGCGAGGGCACCTTGACAGGTGCTGGAAAACAGAAGGCAACCGCTTATCCTATTTGTTTGTTTCCAGATGAAGAAACTGAGGCCCATGGAGGAGTGACTTGTGCAAGGTCACTCAGAAAGTGAGCAACAGAATTAGGATTTGGATTCTGCCCCGGCCAGTGTTATTTTCATCAGCACCTGGCCTCTTGATAGAGAAGAAGCCATCCTATCTGACCAACTTCAGGCTAGTCTTAGATGAGCCCTAGGCTGCAGTCAGGGCCCTCGGGCCACTCCAGATCTCCTTGATTCTGCCTTGATTCCATGTTTCCCTGAGGCTGTCTTGCCTCTCAGTGGGTGCCCCTGAAATGCCAGGAACCCAGAACTGACCGGACAGTCATGGTCCACGGATCTCCTAGGGCAGGGAGCAGCCATGGCATTGGGCAGTGGAGAGAGGCTGCTTAGAGCAACACTGAGGGAAGACAGTCCTAGTTGGGAACCAAGGGGTACTGGATTCCGTGGGTGGAGTCACCCAGTGACAAGGGACAGCAGTAAGAGAGTCTGAAATGAGAGCTGAAGGGGGGTAGAGAATGGGGAGGGAAGGCTGGGGAGGGTCCTTCCAGCTGAGGAAGCAGCAGCCAGGGCTGGTCCTTACCCACACGCTCAGACTTCATGGAGTCCCAGACATTGCAGTTGAAGTCGTCGTAGCCAGCGAATAGCAGGCGGCCACTGAGGGAGAAGGCCACGGACGTGATGCCGCAGATGATGCTCTCATGGGAGAAGCAGATCAGCTCCTGGTCTGCCCGCAGGTCAAACAAGCGGCAGGAAGCGTCATCCGAGCCCGTGCAGATGGCCTCTCCATTGGGGAAGAACTGAGGGCACGGGTGGCAAGTGCGTCAGGGATCAGACCTGGGCAGCCCACAGCCTCTCCCGCCCTCTGCCTCCCACCTGACAGCTCCAGGGCAAGCCGCTGCTCTCAGCCTCCCTGCCTGTCCCTTCCTTGGTTTGGGGTAAGAAGCAGCCCTGCCAACACGTACCACGTGCCAGTGACTTCCCTATGCCCCTCACCCGCTCTGCACTGTACAGCGCTGCAGGCAGGCATCATTTCCACGTCGCAGGCAAGCGCACCAAGGCTTGCCTGCAGTGACCTGGCTAGAAGGGCAGACGGAGGTTGTCCCAGACTCCTAGACTACACAAGTGAGCTGGGTCAGGGTGTGCAAGAACAGGATCAAGTACAAATGCAAGGCCTGAGTCTCATTGCGAGGAAATGTCAGATAAGCTCAAACGGAGGGAGAGTCTGTAGAAAACTGGTTTGTACTCTTCAAAAATGTCAATGACATACAAGACAATGAAAGGTGGGAAAACAGTTCCAGTTTAAAGGTGACGAAAGAGATATGGCAAGGAAATGTAATGCACGTTTCCAGATTGGATCCTGGACAGGAAAAAACGTTAACTATCGTGGACACTTTTGAGGCAATTGGTGAAATTCGAATATAGACTGTACACTATAGTATTGTGTCAATGTTAAGTTTCCTGATTTTAAGACTCATACTGTGATTATGTTACAGAAGGGCTTTGTTTTAGGAAGTACTTAAGGGGTAAAGAAACATGATGTCTGCAACCGACTTTCAAAAGACACAGAAAGAAAATGTGTATCTACATCTAAGTGTGTACGTGTGTGTGTATCTATGGCTATTTTCTCTACAGAGAAAAAATGATAAAGCAAACGTGATAAAATGGGCTGGACGTGGTGGCTCATGCCTGTAATCCCAATATTTTGGGAGACTGAGGCAGGAGGATTGCTTGAGCTCAGAAGTTCCACCTCAGTCTGGGCAACATAGTGGGAACCCATCTCTACACAAAAATCAAAACATTAGTCAAGCGTGGTCACACGCACCTGTAGTCCCAGCTACTCAGGAGGCTGTGGTGGGAGGATTGGTTGAACCCTGGAGGTTGAGGCTGCAGTGAGCCATGATCGCACCACTGCATCCAGACTGGGCAACAGTGTGAGACTGTCTCCAAAAAAAGGAAAGAAAGAAAGGGCTAGGGAAGACTGTGGGCATGGTGGCTCACACCTGTAATACCAGCACTGCACTCTGGGAAGCTGAGGTGGGAGGATCGCCTCAGGTCAAGAGTTCAAGACCAGCCTGGCCAACACGGCAAAACCCAGTCTCTACTAAAAATACAAAAATTAGCCGGGCGTGGTGGCGCACACCTGTAATCCCAGCTACTCGGGAGGCTGAAGCAGGAGAATTGCTCCAACCCAGGAGGCAGAGGTTGCAGTGAGCCAAGATTGCACCATTGTACTCCAGCCTGGACGACAGAGTGAGACTCTTGTCTCAAAAAAAAAAAAAAAAAAAAGCGGGGGGCGGGGGGGCTAGGGAAGCTATGGGAGGGGCAGAGGATGTGTATTGTATGTGTTGTGGGGAGTGTGGGGGAAAGAGTTGGAGTGAAGCAGGGGTGGGGGGCGCACTCACACAGATGGCGTTGATGTCCGACTCGTGGCCAGTGAATGTCTGACGGCAGGTCCCCTCTCGCACATCCCAGAGCTTGGCGCTGGCATCGCAGGCCCCCGAAATGAAGAGATTGAAGTCAGGAGACACAGCCAGGCTCATGCAGTCACCCGTGTGTCCCACAAACACAGTCTTCTGCTGCCCAGTCTCAATG
Source organism: Hylobates moloch (assembly GCF_009828535.3). Lineage (NCBI taxonomy): Eukaryota > Metazoa > Chordata > Mammalia > Primates > Hylobatidae > Hylobates > Hylobates moloch. The sequence goes on along the minus strand of NW_026652283.1, from coordinate 6,766,932 downwards.
TCCCACAAGGCACTGCCAAAAGGGAGGGAGACTGTTAGAGAAAGGCCAGGCCCACTCCCGAGCCCCAACACCAGCAATGTTCAGCCTCACCACGTGGTGTCCCCCGAGCTGGTCACAATATTGTTGTCATCCAGGAAGCGGCAGCAGGAGAGATAACCTGGAGGCAGTTAGAAGGACAGTGCCCTAGCTGCAGAGCCACAGCCCACTGGAAACCCAGGGTTCCCTGAACCCCTCAGGAAGGGAGGAGAGGGTCTCTCCCTCACCTGTGTGAGCAGAAAGCTCCCGGCTGACCTTGACATTGCCCTCACGGGATTTGAGGTTGTAAATGGAACACATGTTGTCCAGCCCCCCACATGCCACAAAGTTCCCTGATGGGGCATAGGCACAGGTCATGACCCAGGAGGAGCGCAGTGGGATGGCGTGCACCTGCAGGGAGGGTGGTTTGAGCAGAGATGGGACCGGAGCCAAGCTCCCAGCTGGGCAGAGGAGGGTAGGCATAGCGCCCCTAGGAAGGATGCGGTGGTGGGGGCTCGGGGAGGCAGGGCTGGTACCTTGTTGGTGGTGTAGCTGTCCCACACGATCAGCTTCCCATCTTGCGAGGCACTTACCAGCAGCCTGGGGAGAGGGCATCCCATATCATGCAAGCCTCTCCTTCCCACCTTCCTCAATCCTGCTCTCGCCCTCCCATTCTCGGTTCCCCCCCAAGCCTCACTTAGAATCAGTGGCCCAGTGCATGGCATAGATCTTGGCCAGGTGCCCCCTTAACGTCCTCCGTGTCCGCATCTGGACTCGTCCCACCACCTCTAGGCCAGACACCAGCTGCAGAGAGAGGGGCACTGAATATCAGGGTGAGCAGTTTACATGCCCAGATGTCTGTCACTGCCACTGATCTATACAAGTTCCTGCTCTGTGCCAGGCTCTAGGTCAGGCCCCCAGCCTTAGAGAAATAAGTCTCTGTCCTGGAGTGTCTTAGACTGATGTGGGAAAGAGATGCATGCATGGCCAGGGGCGTGTTGCTAAGTGTTTAACAAGCACCTCTCCAGTGTTGGTGAGGAAGGTGGGAAGGTGATTTCCATGATCCGAATACTTGCACTTTGACCAATTTCCAGCTGCCAGTGTGAGGTCATTGGAAACAGATTTGGGAAGAGATGCACATAGCTGGCTCTCCCAAGCTGAGAGGAGCCTGCTTTCACCCACCACTGCAGCATGGCTAGCTTTTTAACTGGGTGCCTGGGCATCACCATGACCCTGAACTGCACCTCCTGAAATTTGTGGTACTATGCCCCTTGACCTCTAACCAGATTTTAGACTTAGGCTAGGGGTCCAGAGTGAACAGACTTGATTTGCCATCACTTGCTTTGCTATCTTTTTAAAAACAGTTAAAAACAATTTTTTTATATATTAAGAAGAGATCTCACTATGTTGCCCAGGCTGGTCTCAAACTCCTGAGCTCAAGCGATCCTTCCATGTCAGTCTCCCAAAGGGCTAGGATTACAGGCATGAACCACTGGGCCCAGCCTGCTTTGTTATCTCGGGCAAGTTACTTCACCTCCCTGAGTCTGTTTACTCAAGGTGTAAAATGAGGCTTATCATAGCACCTACCTTACAGAGATATCATGAAAATTCAATCAAATTAGGTATTTATGCAGTTTAGCCCAGTATCTGGCTCATAAAAAGTGTTCACTATTAACATATTTAATCCAATCTAAGATGCATCACTAAGAAAGAAAAGATGCTGTCAATTCTAATTGAAACGATGATCCACTATTGAATGCACCTTGATTTCAGAGATGTCAAAATGTGAAGAAATGTGCATCTTAGAATTGACAAAATACAGTATAGAAAACTAGCAACTAGAGTCTACAAGGGCTTTATAATTTACAAAGTACTATCGCCTCTTCATCTTCAAGGCCCTGGGAGGGGGCTGTGGTGACTCTTGTTCTACGGATGAGAATAGGAACCGCGTCTCCATCTTTTGCATCCAATACGGTGCCTGGCTCAGAGCAGGTCCCGCTAAATGTTGGTCGAATGAATTAATTAATGGGCTTCCTCACTCCAAGGACATGCTGTACTAATGCTCGGAGCAATGGGCTATTGCGGGTCAGGGAGCTCCCTTCCCCTCCCCCCATGCCCTGCCTTCAGGGGGACAGGGGGTCTTACCTCTGCCAGAGTAACATCAGCACAGGCTTTCCTGGCATCCTGCAGGGAAAGCAGACATCAGGGGAGCAAGGACGAGGTGGGGGTGGCGGGTGCATGGGCCTTCAAGGCAGATTAGACTTGGGGCTCTGGGGCTTGGGGGTCTCAAATATGCGAGCCAAGTTTAGAAAGTCCCTGGTCACTTGTAGTCACTCAAGAGCAAACCCAGCCCCCTCCCCCTGGGCCACACTCCCTCATGTCCCCAGCTCTGTTTTCTGGGGCCCCAGTGGGAGGGCTCTGGAGTTACTGCAATCTGCTTCTTGAGCTGCTCCGCTTCCTGACGCAGTTGCTCCATCTCCCCCATGGCAGACAGGTCGAAGGGTAGCTCTGGCTCCTGCCAGGAACACGCGGTCGGTGTTGAGGAACCCCCCACCAGGCTGTGCTTCTGCCCTTCGTGCCCACACCAGACTCCAAGACACAGGGAAATGACTGGGTGGCTGCACCCTCTCCCCAGCTAGGCCCACCAAGTTTGGGGTCCTTTGCATCCAGCCCCAGCCTGCCTGAGCCCTGCCTGCGCCCCAGCCCAGGAGAGCAGAGCCCAGGCCAGCTCCCTCTTACTTGGGCTCTGGCTGGACCTCGGCCGGGTTTCCAGCTCCGGTTCCTGGGAGTCTCCTTACTCCCTCAGCTGTGACGCCCGCGCCTGCCCGTCACCTGCCCAGGCTCTGCTGCCAGAGAGTGGCCTGGCCCCGACCGGCGGGGGTTTGGGGGGGCCTGACAGGGAAGGGTAGAGCCAACCACGACGTCAGGCAAATGAAATCAGCTGGCAGGGGTGGGGGGAAGAGGACAGGGAGGGAGGGAGGTGTACGGATTCCAGAGAGACTTGGGCCCAGCCTGGAGGAGGGTTGGGGGCAGGAGTGTGGGGCCATAGAGAAGAGCGGCCCCCACCACAAGCCCTGAGAGAGGAGCGGGTGAAGGGGTGCTTCCCTGGTCAGTCTCTGCAGGCAGAGATAAGAGCATCAGGCCCCATGGCATTAGAGCAAAGCTGTGAGGATTAAGGGTTGGGGTTTGGGAGGGGTGCAAAGGAGCAGAGGCAACTACAGCTCCAGTGGCCCCCCTGGTCCCGGCCCCCATCCATGGTGATGATCTTGGCAGTCAGGGCCACTTAGCAACCAGGCCAGGAGGCGGGATATAAGGGTGATAGATGGCCCCATTGTCAGTACCTCAAACTGTGCCCCTTAGCTCAGGTGGTGGGGAAGAGGGTTTGGTGAGTACGGGAGGGTAGAGGCAGGAGCTGAGATTAGAAAGGATTGATCTGGATAATCCTTCTTCTCGACAAACCCCAACCAGCTGCCTCTGGGTCTGATCCCGTAGGGGGAGAAAGGTACAGGGGACCCAGAGAGAAGGATGGACAGGTCTGCCACTGTTGTGGGTGGGCAACGGATTTCAAGTGGAGGGGAGCCCCGCACCCTGCTCCCAGGCTGGGGTCTGGCCCCCTCCTTGCCCTCTCAAGGCTGTAAAAGCAGGAGTCAGAGAGAAAGCAGGCGGCCCTAAGTCTCAGCAAAGCTCAGAGAGGGAAGATAGGGCTTAGACTTGGCGGCCTAAGGAGCAGCTGCCAGGGGTTTGGGTCATTTGCACGAGGGGAGCAGGTGGCTGAGATTTCCCTGACAAATCACAGGCTCCAGGGGCCCCGCCTCTGCGAGGCCCAAAGACACCTGTCTCCTCCCAGGCCAGCCAGAGCCACCCCCACCTCCAGCCATCACAGAATCTGTGATACACTTGACTGGCCCCTGGCTGAGAGATCTTCACGACCTTTATTGCACAGACTGGGAGAGAGGAGCAGGGTTATACCCCCCAACCCCACCATCCTCTTCATTTAAAGCATCAGCCTCCTCCCCTGCCATTTCCGTTCAGGGGGGCACAGTGTTCCCCATCTGTCCAGGGCTGCAGGTCCGGCAGCTGGGCCCAGTCCTGGCTCCCCAGGCCTGGTGAGCTCCAGGCTAGCCTGTGCATTGTCCTCTGAGTCCAGGCCCTTGTAGGTCCCCAAGATGGTGGGGGTGCAGGGACAGAGAGCTTGCTGTTCTGCTCCTGATGTCACACAGGGGCTTCCTGTAGGTCCTGGCATCATGATGGCCTTCCACAAGTCAAGTGGCCACATCCTCAAGGAGCTGGCTCAGCCACTCACAGCTCCTCCCGAACCCGAGGTGCCTTTCCAGCCTTGTCTTGGACCCTCTGGTGCCTGTGGCTAGGGGGCTCTGGGGAAGGGTCTTTGCTGGGCATTTCTTCCTCTTCCTCTTCCTCCTCCTCCTGTGACTCCTGCAGCAGTTCTTTGGCTTCTATCCACTCCTGGGGTTGGGGAGGAGAGTGTGGCCAGTTCCCTGCACCCACCTTCCCTGGGCCAGCTCAGCCCCTGACCCTCACCTACTGTGAGCCTTCTCAGTGGCTGCTTGCCCACCCTTCATGCACCAGGAGAACCACGTCCCTTCCTACTGCACTACTTACCTGCTCCCTGTGCTCAGGTGCCCACGTGTGCCACAGTGCCAGGGCACATCGCCGTCCCCGAGTCACAGCCCACACCCCATGGGGATTCTCGACACCGGAGCTGAAGGCCACAAGGCGCCCACAGCGAGGACGCACCCGAGCCTGGGGGGATGAGGGCAGGTTCAGCTCCAGGGATTGGCTCTCTCAGAGAACTTGGCCCTCACTCCCTAGAGCAGGATGGGGACAGGGGCACAGAGAGGGTCAGCTCTCTCGCTATCACTTCCTACTCCTTAATTCAGGGACTAGCTTGGGGCAAATGAGAAATCAGCTTCAACTTGCAGAGCAAAAATGCAAGAGGAGTTGGGAACCAAAGGAAAAAGGGGTCTCCACGGAAGGCCTCCTGTTGGTTCCTGAGCCCCGGTACCCTGATTTTTCCCACTTAGCCCTTTGAACCCAGGGTTTGAAGCAATCTGGGGCTGTGCATGCAGTACCAGACTCTACGTAGAAGGGGATACAGATATTGGAGCCATTTTCACACCCCACACCCAGATGAAAAATCACTGCCCCTCTCCTCCTACCCAATCCTAGCCCCTGGTGTCTGGAAATTTCCCACCTAACATTTATTAATTGCTTATTATTACCAGGCGCTGCCTCATTCTTTTAGGTACATTACCTAAATTACTTCCTACAATGACCCTTTAAAATACGCACTATTATTATCACCCCAGTCTAGGAAACTAAACCTCAGAAAAGTTAAGAATCCGAGCCCCAGTCGAGGTGGCCCTGGTATCTGAGCGCCAGCCACTGTGCTCATCTCACTGCAAAGAGGAAGGACTACCTCAAGTTCCCCAAATCCCTAGAATAGGGCCATGGAGTCCTGGAGGCACCTGCAAGCGGAGCTTCATTCACCCTTCTTTAGGAGGTGAGACAAATACTGACGGTAGGGTTGATGGGGCCACTTAGAGACCTTGCTACGGAGGAAACAGCGGGAGGGCTGGGGAGGCGGGGAAGTGAAAGGGTTAAAAGCCCTGGCCATTTCCCTGCATTTGCCTCTGGAGCCTTCTGTTTTGAATCCTGACCCCACAGCTGGGCCCTCTGTCATACCGTCACACCCCCCCACTCCACGCACCGTGACAGTGAGGGCGTTGGGCTCCGTGAAGAACAGGTCCCCACCCTGGAAGTCATCATTGAGGTAGAGGAGTCCGCTGGGGAGGGAAAAAGGCAAGAGGCAGTGAGACCCCAACCCAGGCCCAGGTCGGCGGTGGGATGACCTTTGCCCACCTGCCTGACCACTAGAGGGGCTGCCCACCTACCTGACCGCTAGAGGGGCTGCCCACCTGTAGTCCCGATAGGTGTAGGCTGGGGGCTCCCGCCAGCACTCTCCCGTGTCGGGGTCCAGTACGCAGTTGTCCGCATGCACTGGGTGACTCAGGTCCATGCGCTGCTCTTGCTCTCCTAGGACAGAAAGGGGCCTGGGGGTACCTCTGTGCCCATCTGCCACCCTGTGGGCTCATGCCATGCACATCCACCCCGGGGCTCTTGGGGGCAGTGTCCTGGGGGCAGGGCTTGAGGTTGGAGAAGAGCAGTGGGGGGTCCCTGTCATACCTTCTATGGCGCTGCGGCACACCAGGTGGGTGAAGGACAGATGCAGGGGCCGTTCCGGGGAGAAGTAGGCCTGGGTCAAGGTCCGCACCCGCTCACTCACCTCCAGAAGCAGCTTAGCACCCTGACTGCCCACTGTCCCAGCCCGGGCCAGCTGCAGGCAGTGAAAGGCAGGGCAGAAACGGAGGAAGGCAATGGGAGGGTGGTCTCGGCCCTAGCCCCTGCCCAACTCTGCTGCTCTCCACCCGTGGGTTTGGAGTCTGTCAGCATCCAGCTCTGTCCATCAGCCCAAACTGCTCCTTCTATCTCCCCAGGACAACCACCCCGGCCCCAGCTCTCAGAACATCCCTTTTCTCCACGCTGGGTCCTATCAGGTAGTCTCGGTCCCAAGAAAGCTCCTTCACAAAAGCCCAGGCCCCGGGGCCCGGCTTCCTGCACAGCCTCTCCTCCAGGTCTGGGCATCAGACAGGCCCGGGTGCCTCCTGTGCTCACCTGTGCAGCCTTAAGCACTGTGAGCCCCTCGAAGCGTTCATGGGGGGTGTGAGGGGAGCGGCGACCACGATAGCCAGACCTGGCTCCAGCCCCAGCTGCATCCTAAATAGGAAGGAGTTTACCGTGGAGTCACTCCCCCAGCCCCTCACTGTCCGCAGTGCTGCAAGACCCTCCCTCCGGCCCTCCCGCTCTCCCTCCAGAAGAAGCTAGACGCTCCCACAGTTCTGTCATGGCCCCTCTTCCTGAGCTGCTGCTCTTTCCCGGAGAGTGCCCACCGCCACGGCTGTCCGACTGTCCCTCTCTGGTACAGGCTGGAATCCCGCTTACCAAGGGGACTGTGGACAGAACTCGGGAGAGCTTCCTACAGCAGTAAGGGGGCCTCTGAGAGGGTAGGGACAGCTGGGAAAGTGGGGCAGAGCTGGGAACTAGGCAGGAAGGGCTTGATCATTAATCCCTGATGAGCCAAGAATAGAGGAGTCTCTCTGGAAACGGGACCCTAACAGGAAGTTCCATAGTTAGGCCAGGTCCTGGCAGGAAGCTGACTGGCGGTAGGGAGACATCATCAGCGGGCTATCCCTCTCTGACCTCTTCCCACCTGACATTCTCTCAGAGAAACTGTGGACCCCATGGCTCCCCCACTCCTTGATACTGAGTCACAATTACCCAAGCCACCTACACAACCACTCTCACTACCAGGGGGTTTCCTAATATTTGGATGTCTACACTGGAATCCTTCCCTTTTCTGACACTCATTTTTTGTCTACTTTTTGAATTTGTTTAAGCACCACTATCTAGTTACCCCTGCATACAAATCTCACTTCTGAGAGACACCTAGTCACCCAAGCCATCTAACCTGGGGGTTTTTTTGTTTTTCGTTTTTTGTTTTTGAGACGGGGTCTTGCTCTGTCGCCCAGGCTGGAGTGCAGTGGCGCGATCATAGCTCACTGCAAGCTCCACCTCCCAGGCTCCAGAAGTCCTCCTACCTCAGCCTCCCAAGTAGGTGGGAACATATAGGCGCATAGGCCCAGCTAATTTTTTGTATTTTTGTAGAGATGGGGTTTTACCACGTTGCTCAGGCTGGTGTGGAACTCCTGAGCTCAAGCCATCCGCCCGCCTCAGCCTCCCAAAGTGCTGGGATCACAGGTGTGAGCCACCTCGCCAGCTAACAGTGGCACTCGTCAATTACTCCCCTTTTCCGGTCTTTTCTCCCACTGCATTCTACACACTGCCACTAGAGGGCTCTACCACTTCTACAGGTGACCCCAGACCCTGCACTTGGAGGTTCTACAGGAAGGCAAAAGTCAACCCCTCCTAAAATCCTTCAATAGCTGTCTAGCATACACAGATAAAGTCCAAACTCCTTGGGAGGCCACAGAAGACACTCACTGTCCCTGGGCCTTCATGTCTGGGCTGTCTCCCTCTTCCCCTATACTGTCTCTTGGTAACATACACCCTGATGATTCTATGTTCTTTTTTAATTAATTAATTAATCAATTTTTTTAAAAAAATTTATTTTTCGAGATGGAGTTTTGATCTTGTTGCCCGGGCTGGAGTGCAATGGTGCGATCTCGGCTCACTGCAACCTCCGCCTCCTGGGCTCAAGCGATTCTCCTGCCTCAGCCTCCCCAGTAGTTGGGATTACTGGCGCCTGCCACCATGCCCACTATTTTTTTTGTATTTTTAGTAGAGACCGGGTTTCACCATGTTGGCCAGGCTGGTCTTGAACTCCTGACCTCAAGTGATCCACCTGCCTTGACTTTCCAAAGTGCTGGGATTACAGGCATGAGCCACCACACCCAGCCAGTGATGATTCTGTGTTCTAAGAGCTTTACCATGTGCTAATTCATTTAATCCTCACAATGACACTATGACAAAAACACTATTATTATCCCCATTTTATAGATGAGCAAACTAGGCTCAGAGATGTTAAAATAAATTGCCCAAGATCACACAGGTAATGGCTATTGGAGCTGGCCCTGCTCTCACCCCTGTGCTTGACTGAAGTTCCCAGAATGCACCTTGCTCTTCTCCCTCTTAGACTGATTCCACCCCCAATCACCTGGCTAACTCATCCTTAAGACTGAGCTCAGGCCGGGCGCGGTGGCTCAGGCTTGTAATCCCAGCACTTTGGGAGGCCGAGGCGGGCAGATCACGAGGTCAGGAGATCGAGACCATGGTGAAACCCCGTCTCTACTAAAAATACAAAAAATTAGCCGGGCGTGGTGGCAGGCGCCTGCAGTCCTAGCTACTCGGAGAGGCTGAGGCAGGAATATGGCGTGAACCCGGGAGGTGGAGCTTGCAGTGAGCCGAGATTGCACCACTGCACTCTAGCCTGGGTGACAGTGCGAGACTCCGTCTCAAAAAAAAAAAAGACTGAGCTCAAACACCACCTCTCCAGCAAGCCTTCTATAACTGTGCATTTCAGCACTTCTATTTGACATACTTTTTTTTTTTTTTTTTTTTTTAGATGGAGTTTCGCTCTTGTTGCCCAGGTTGGAGTGCAATGGCACGATATCAGCTCACCACAACCTCCACCTCCCGGGTTCAGGCGCTTCTCCTGCCTCAGCCTCCCGAGTAGCTGGGATTACAGGCATGTGCCACCACGCCTGGCTAATTTTTTTATATTTTTAGTAGAGACAGGGTTTCTCCATGTTGGTCAGGCTGGTCTCGAACTCCCGGCCTCAGGTGATCCACCCGCCTCGGCCTCCCAAATTGCTGGGATTACAGGCATGAGCCACCTTACCCGGCCCAAGTACATACGTCTTTTACCAAACTTATCACCTGCTTATATTATGTAATTCCTTGTCTGTTTCCACCTCTACACTTGAGCTCCCAAAGGGCAGAGTCTATAATCATCTTCCTCTCCCTAGAACCTAGCAGTTTCTAGTGTATAGCAGCTGCTCAGTGAGTATGTTACTGAATGAGCACTAACCTAAGATAAGGGTTGAAGCTTCATAAAATGGTAGCCTCAACCTGGTGAGTATGAGTCATTCAACCCAAACTAGAAGGAGGGAAAGAAAGGCCTGCGTGTCTGCTGAGCCATCAGCCAAGCCAGTAACTAAACTCTTGGCTAACCATGCAATCCTTACCTGCACACTCATCCATTTTTATGCCTTTATGGTTTTTGTTTTGTTCTTCCTATCAATTTCTAGCAAAATTCATTTGTAAAGAACATCCACCTATGTCAGCTAAATTAAGACGAGACGGAACTTATCTGCAGCTGAGAGGCAGTGGTAAGCACAGCCCCGGTTGGATAATCAGGACAGGCAGAATGAAGGGGGCAGGCCAACAGCAAGGGAACAGGTGATTGTATCCAAGAGTCTTCAACGAGCTGATGAACTTGCAGGTCTTCCTACCTTAGCCAGCTGCAGCAGCACCCCACACTCGGCTGGGGTGAGCAGCCCATCCAACACTGCCCGCTCTGACCCATTCAGCTGCCTGGAATCCTGGGTCAAGGTCACACCCTCCAGGAGAAGGACATCTGCCAGGGAAAAGACAGAGTAGAGGTGGCTGAGCATCCCCTAAGGGCGGGCAGAGCAGTAGCTGGCAGCCCCCAGACCCTCCAGGCTCCTGCCTTCTCCCTCCCAGGAACTCACCCTTCCAGTAGGTCAAGGGGTTTGGCTTCGAGGGCTCATGGTCCCAAGGCCTCTTCTCTTGATCCTCTCTCAGGGGTGAGAGATGTGCTCAGTGGGTGCACAGGACAGTCCAGACCCAGCCTCCCAGCTCGGGCCAAGCCCCTCCCACCACAGGGCATCTCCTACCTGAGCTTTTCTCTAAGTGCCTCAGGGATGAGAGCTGCAGGGGTCCAGGGGTCCTGCGACAGTCCAGAAAAGCATCATTACCTATGAAGGTCAGCCCCTGGAATCCCTGACATTAGAGCTGAAATATCTCATTAAGGTCCCCCTGTTTCCAGAGAGGAAGACGGAGGTAGGAAAAGCCCGGGACTCAATGTCAGGAGCCCTGGGCAGTGGACCAAACTGTAACAACAAGTACAACTATAACTCATATAGCACTTACTATCTGCTAGGGGCTATTCTAAGAGCTTTATTCATGGAAATGGAATTTATCCTTTAAAGTTCACAACAGTCTCATGAAACAGACAATATTAAAGTGCTCATTTTGTAATTGAGAGCCCTGAGACACAGAGAGGTAAAGTAACATGCTCAAGATCACACAACTAGAAGTGACATAGTTGTTTTTTGTTGTTGTTGTTGTTTTTTTGAGACGGAGTCTCACACTGTGAGTGCAATGGTGCAATCTCAGCTCACTGCAACCTCCGCCTCCCGGGTTCAAGCGATCTCCTGCCTCAGCCTCCCAAGTAGCTGGGATTATAGGTGCCTGCCACCATGCCCAGCTAATTTTTTGTATTTTTAGTAGAGACAGGGTTTCACTATGTTGGCCAGGCTGGTCTTGAACTCCTGATCTGGTGATCCACCTGCCTCAGCCTCCCAAAGCAGCATTAGGTTTTAAACCAGCTTCAGGCCAGGCGCGGTGGCTCACGCCTGTAATCCCGGCACTTTGGGGGGCCGAGGCAGGTGGATCACCTGAAGTCAGGAGTTCAAGACCAGCCTGGCCAACATGGTGAAACCCCATCTCTACTAAAAATACAAAAATTAGTCAGGCAGGGTGGCAGGCACCTGTAATCCCAGGTACTCAGGAGGCTGAGGCAGGAGAATCGCTTGAACTTGGGAGGTGGAGGTTGCAGTGAGCCAAGATCACACCATTGCCCTCCAGCCTGGGTGACAGAGTGAGACTCTGTCTCTAAAAATAAAAATAAAAAAAACTAGCTTCAGAGTAACGACCATTTAGCCAGTGGTTCTCAAGCAGGACACGTCTGCCCCCCAGGGGTCATTAGGCAAAGTGTGGAAACATTATTGATTGCCATGACTCAGGGGCTGTCAATGTGCTATTGATCTCTACTGGGTAGAGACCAGGGAAGCTGCTGAACACTCTCCAAGGCATAGGACAGGCCCTGCCCTCTGCCCCTACAAAGAATTATCCAAAATGTCAGATCCAAAATATGAGTAGCGCCAGGAAGACTGAGAATGCCTGCTTTATGCCCTAGTCCTAGCCATAGATAACCTCTGCCCCGCAGTTTCCTCTCATAACTACAAGAAGAGAAATAAAAGCAGCAGTAACAGAGCTTTCTGTATTTTGTTATCAAATGATGTGGTTTCAACAGCCCTGTGAAATAGATGTGATTATTCCAACTTACAGGTAAGGAAATTGAGGCAGAGGCAAGTTGAAGTTCAGAGATGTTTGGGGCAGAGGAGGATTGACACTTAGGCCTGTGTGACCCCAAAGCCGCGCTAACTACAGGCACACTGTCTCCGTCCCTGTAAAACTGGGATGGCAGACTCTTCTCCAAGCCTCATGGTGGAAAAATGGAAAACTGTTGCAAACCAAAGTGCCATCCCTCCTGGGAGTGCGGAGGGGTGAGATGGGATAGAAGTGGAGTGACTCACAGGATCCTTGAAGCTGGTCCCCAGGTGCTCCATGGCATAGTAGAGCTGCCTCTTCTCCCCCAGGGATCGGAGGATGAAGCGCTGGATGTCCTGAGGGTGAGATGATGAGCAGTGAAGCGGGGCTGGAGGAGGGCAGGGAAGCCCGGGCTCTAGGGCACTGCCTGGGTGCTCCATGCTCCTTGAACCTGGCACCATGCCCCCTGGTTCCTCTGTTCAACGTTCCCCCTCAGCAGCTTCAGAGCATCTGGACTTAAACTGGAAAGGGTGTAGGGGGTGGGAGTGTGTGTGAGTGTGTGGATGTGTGTGTGCATGAGTTCGGGGGCTGGTGGCAGGCAGGAGTGAAGTAAAGGCAAGAGAGCTGGGGCTGAGGGCTGGAATCAGAACTCCAGGCTGCCGTGGGGAGCAGGGAGTGGAGACGGAAGTCGGATGCTGGACTTGGAGTCCTTTGGGTGACTAGAGTGCTTGGGTAAGAGGCCAGCGGGGGGTGGGGGTCCAGGTTACTTCTCAGGTCTATTCGTTTGATTTGGGGCTACCTCCCAGGTAAGTGTGGAGGGGGGTTACCTCTCTGGGTCCGAGGCCAGGTCTTGGCTCTCCCAGCTGGGCCTGGTACTGGTTCAGAGCTCTCTTGGCAGCCTCATCCTCTGGGTAGAAGAGCAGGACGCTCAGGACATTTTCTATAGCCTGGGACAGATTGCCCACTGGAGAGGGAGCGACAAGGTCAGGGGTCGGGGGATGAAGACTTAGAGCACATTGATCCTTGGGGCAGAGGCAGTGCTGGAGAAGGTGGTCTCCAGAGGCCAGCCAGCCAACTCCAAGAGTCCCCTCCCACTGGCAGACAAGTTCAGCTGCCAGTTCTTTCAAACACTGGTGCAAACATACCTTAGCTGGAGAGTTCAGAGAAGAGCAAGAGGGATGAAAATAAAGGAAGGTGAGAAGCAGCAAGGCAGAAGGAAGCCCATCTCCTGAGCTTGTCACAGGCGCCAAAGGAGGGCAAATTAGAGTCCTTGTGAAGTGATGGTTCCCATGCAGCCCTGACAGTGAAACTACAAATCCAGAGACAGATGGGAGGGATAGAGAGATGGAGCTCAGGATAGCAGCAGAGGCAAATCTTCACTCCCCGTTTCCACCCTTCCCCAACTGACCCTGAGCATGGGCCTCATGTAGCCGCCTCAGCTGGTTGGGAAGGAAGTCTGGGACAGGGAAGCTGCGACCAGGGCGTGTGCCTGTTTCCCCCACACAGCGTTGCCGGCATTGCAGGACCTGAATCCAGTGTCCTGCAGAGGAAACCCATAAGCCATTCAGCTTGTTCATGCCCCTCCCTGGGCACCGACCCCCCACCGACACGGGACCCTTACCTGCAATGGCCTCATAGAGGCCCCCCTGGCTCCCAGCCCCACCCTCCTCCTCTTCAGCCCACTGCTGCTCCTCAGGCCCCTCGCAGTCAGCACGGCAGCTCTCCGTCTGGGCCAGGCTCCCCTGCAGAGCCTCCTCTAGCCTGGGCAGTGCCAGTCCTGCCTCCTGGCGCCCCAGTAGCTCCAGGCCAGTGTCATAGGCTGCCTGTTGGGGAAGGCAGCAGTCAGTCACCTGAGATCCAGGGGTTGCCAAACTGGGAGGTAGGGAGGAGAGGGGTGTTGGTCTCATTTGGGGCAAGGACTCCATGTCCCTCTTCGCCGTGGAGAAGAAGAAGGGTGGGCCTCAGAGTCATAATGTTGGAACATGAGATTTCAGTGATCATCCAGGAAGGAAATGAAGTCCTAGAGAGGGACTCCCAGCCAGGGTCGCTGAGGATCATTACCCCATCTCTTTATGCTCAAGCAGCACAACGCGCAGTTTAGTGAGGCCTGTGCATCCAGCCAGGAAAAGGCTGGGGGCAAGACAGGGGTGGTGCTGGGGGTCTCACCCAGTGTGGGGGTGTCTCCAGGTCCCGGAAGCTCTGGGGCTGAACTCCCGACATTCGTCTGTACTTAGCCATGTCCTCTCGCATCTGCAGGTGCATGGGGTTTGCTACAAAGAAGGTGTGTGCTGCCGCAGCTGCCAGATCCAGCTTCTTCAACTGAGGAGGCGGAGGGAGGAGGGCATCAGAGCCCTGGGACGGGGGGCAGACCTCTGACCCCTGGCCAGCCTGCCCACCCTACCCCAGACACACACTCTGGGTGCCCAAGAGCCTCATGGAAGACTGGCCAATCAGAACCGCCCACCGCCCAAACTGCAGACCCCCTGGAGGCCAGAACGTTGGGACTCTCAGAAGGCTGGCACCGAAGGAAAGGGGGTCTAAAGATGTCGGAGTTGGGTGGGACATGGGCCTCAGGACTTCAGGACCTCAATTTGGGAGACCAGGTGGAAGCGATGGCTTAAGTGAGGTGGGGAAGTGGGGGAGACCTCAGCGACCAGCAAAACCCGCAGGTCTCTAGGACCCTGAGCTGAGGTGAGTACAACCAGCGGCGCCCCGCTTCCCCAGCCACGTAGGCAACTGCTGCGGTACCGGCGGCTGCGGCGTGCTGTCCCCTCCCCGCCCGCAGAGGTCTGGCCTCGGAGGCCCCCAACCTTGCCTCCGTCTGCTCCTTCCTTTCCGAAGCAACCTCCTGCCCCAAGCGAAGGTTCACACTCACCACCACCCCCGACACACACACACCCACGCACACTTCCAGTCCGAGAGCCGGTTTCGCCCCCACCGCCTCCGCTTCATTCCTAGGAAGAGGCGGCCCTGTCCCTCCATCTTCGATCTGCTCCCGTCCCGCCTCACGACCTCCCCGCCCCATTCCCACTCTGCTCGCACTCCCCCTCGGCTGCTCCTCTGCGATCTCAACAGGTCCTCGCGGTCGCTTAGCCAGCTCCTACGCAGAGGCCCGCGGACGCTCCCCAGCCCCGGGCAACAGCATTCCGCCTACTCCTGGGCAACGCAAAGTAGGACAGCGTCGTGGTGAGGGCTGGGACCCTCGGAGCTGCCCGGCCCGCTCCCCACCTGGTAATAGGCCCTCTGCAGGTAGTTGTAGGGCTCCCGACGGCGGAAGGCGTCCCGGAGCGCGCTCCCCACGCGAAGCCGCGCCGCGCCCCCGGGGCCCAGCCTCCGTGCTGCGCACTGGGTCAGGCAGTCTGCGCGGCGGAGCACAGCACGGAGCAGCTGTCGCTCCCAGGACCCCTGCGTGGGTCCCGGCCCGGAGTCGGGCTCCGGGGCCCCGAGAAGCACGGCGGGCAGCGCGGCGCCCGGATCGGCCGCGCAGCTCGCCCCGCAATCCAGCCGCACCCGGCCCAGCGCCGCCTGGCTCCGCAGCGCCTCCCGCAGCAGCGCCACGGCCGGCGCCCAAGCCCCGGCCGCGTAGGCGCGCAGCCCGTCAGCGTAGAGCAAGTCGGGGGCCTGCGGGGGCGCCCCCGGGGACAGCTGGGTCAGGCCAGGGGGCTCAGGGGACCCCGGGGGAGGCAGCAGCAGCAGTAGCAGCAGCGGCCGGAGGAGCCGGAGCATGGTGTCGGAGCCGCCGGCCGCCGAGGGGAAATGCGGGAGCCGAGAAGGAGGGAGAGGAAAGGGGGGAAGGGGGAGGGAGGGGAAGGAAGGAGAGATGGAGAGGCGGAGGGAGAGGGAGAAATAATGAGGGAGGCCGAGAGAGAAAGAGAGAGATGGGGTGAGACCCGATGGTGGGAGAGGCCCGATGGTGGGAGAGGCCCATGTGAAAGATGGAGAGAGAAGAGTGCTGAGTGGACAAAGCTGGTCTAGTGTGGAATAAGAGGGAGAAACTGGGAGGAGGAGGGCAAAAGGCGGGAACTGGAGCAGGCCTGGCATCCATGGAGGAGCAGGGGTGACTTCAGCCCCTGAGGTCTGGAGGTAACTACTGGGGCTGTGTTCCCTCCACACACGCTTCTGGGTCCAGAAAAAGGAGTGTGGACGCCGACCCCCCCCCACACACACTCATCCACCCCTGCGCTGCTTTGAAGAAAGAGCTTTAAAATGCAGCAAGGAGGAGGTGTCTAGGCCCGGGACACTATGTCAGCCCCAAACCCTTTCCTGCCCATAAAGTGAGCCCCTGGATGGATTTGGGGTTAGAAGGAGAGTTGGACACTAGGGCTGGAGCCACGCTCTAAAACCACCTCAACAAATCTGAACAGAGATCCTTCACACCCCAAACCAGCAAAGACATGTGTATCCTCAAGCCTCGCCCCCAGCAGGATATGTCCTCCCAGCCTTCCCTGTGCGAGGCTGCCTGGTGGAGCATGTGATCATTTCTCCATGTGTCCTTCTGTGCCTCTGTCTGCTGCCCCTGCTCTGTCGTGTCCTCTGTGAGCCATTCCACCCTCCAAGCCGCTTTCCACCGCAGTACATTGGACACTGAGGTTCCCATGGCAACACTTCAGACTTTAATACATATTGCTAGGGGTGATGAAAGGTGAGTAGGGCATCTGGTCACTTGGATGGGAGAGAGCAGGGCCTTCTGAGCCCCAAATCTAGCGCCCGTCTCCCCAGAGTCTGGAGGCAGCTGCCCTACTCTCAGCCAGAATGAGGTGTTACTCACTCAGGCTTCCTCTTCTGAGTTCAGCAGGCCTGCTTGGCCTCACAGGGTCAGCTGGGGAAAGATGGGGTTGCCTGGGCCCCAGGATCCTCCCCAAGCCCTTGCACTTTCTTCACCCCCCGTCAGGGAGCAGCGTCTCCCTGCACTTAGTCCCAAAGGAAGTCCAACGGCTCTGCTCTCTGGGGACCCAAGGGAGAGTCGGCGGGGTGAGAGGCCCAGTGTCCGGGGCCGACGAGGAGAGTGCCCTGGTGAGGCAGTCGGAGAAGGCAGAGGTGTCTCATCGATGAAGGTGGTGATCTCCTCCCGGAAGAAGCCAGGACCCCGTGGGGGTCCCCCACCTGACCCCAGAACCCCACTCTCCAAGAATTGGCGAAGGCTGGTCAGCCCCCCACCTTCAGCCTCCTCCTCGTCCTCCTCATCCTCCAACCTGTGTCTTTGTCCCAGGTACTCAGGAGGACCCCCGAGGGCCCGGCTCTGGGCTGGGAGGACCCGGATGTCATCAGAGGATGACCACTTGTGCAGGAAGGAGCCTGGTTCCCGAGGGGTAGAGAAGATGTTTGTCTCATCATGGGACAGACGCCGGGATAGGGGGACCTGGGAAGAGGAGCGGGTAAGACCTGAAGGTGCTGCAGGGACAGAGGCAGACGCAGGAACCAAGTGGGAACTCCGGAAGATGGTGCCACCTTCTTAACCTTCTTCAAAACGTTTGCTCCGGTGGGCAAACCTGGCCCCACGAGGTCTGAAGGGATGCCTCTCTTGCTATAGCTTTCTTTCACCCAGCTCTATGGTGCCCTGAAAGCCAGGGCTAGGGAAGCGGGGATTGGGGTGCATAACAGACACTGGAGAAAAGTGATTAGGGGCACCAAGGGTAGGAGGTGTATCCCCCAGTTCCATACCTGTAAGTAGTGGACTCTCTCAAGAGGAGGGAAGAGCATGTGCCTTCCAGGCAGCAGCTTCACCTGGGCAGGGTCCCGGCTCCCTGGTCCTGTGGCTCCATTAGCATCAAAGCGAACTTTGCAAACTCGGCCCTCTGCATAGTCGTCACAGCCCCCATCTAGGAGAGAAAATGGGCGGAGTGGTTACAGGTAGGGAATGCCTACCCCGGCCTCCCGCCACTGCCTTTATAAGCTCCCAGAGACCCCTTTAGTTCCCATTAGCGTGTATGTTCCAAGAGGACAGTGAGAGTGGCTAGCATTTGCTGCGTTCAGTGCTAAATCCTGAGTGGAGTGCTTCATACATATAGATGAAGTTATTGAAACAATTACCTGCACTCCCCCAAGAGCCGTCCCTATAGCTGGGGGGCCTCTCTCGGGAAGCTCAGGTTCCCCATAGTGCCAGAGCTGGGCAGTGTGGGCTTCTGGAGGGGAGCCTAGGCCCAGTGAAGGGAGCCCTGAGTGCTGCAGGAAGCAGTGAGTGGACAGCAGGGTGCCTGCTTAGGGAAAGGGGAGCCCAGGGTGGTGCAGGTTCTGTCCAGTAGGGGGCACTCCAGGGCAGCCCATCCTCTGGCTGAGAAGGCGCGGCAGAAAAGGGAATAGATAGATGTCCAGGAAAGCCAAAGCCCAGCCCCTCCTCTGACCGTCATCTCCATCCTCCTCAGACATGATGGCCACGCATTGCTCCCACACTGTGCGCACGTCGGCGCGGTAGCGCTCGCAGGACCAGATGAAGGAGGGCAGCAGCAGCGTCTGTGCCATGGAGCACCACAGCACAGCCAGCACCATCCAGGGGGGCGCCGAGTCCGACTTGAGGGAGAAGAAGCTCACCACCTGGGGAAGGGTGGGAGCGGGCTGGGTCAGGGCCAGAGCTGAGGAGCCCACCTGAACCCCATATCCTAGTGCAGCTGGTGGGCAAGACATCAGAAAGTAATGCCTGATCCCTGTGCTCCAACAGAGGTGAAGCCGGAGGTGGAGATGGAGTGAACAGAGGGAAGGGATTGACTCAGAGGAAGGTCAGGGAGAGTGCTGGAGACAAAGACCTGCGGTCAGGAGGGAGAGGAACAGAGGTGGACCAGGAAGCGTAGAGACAGAGGGGAACCCAGGAACAGTGACTAGATGGGGTGGTGGGGTGAGCCCTGTGGAGTTTCCACCCAAGAGTGCTCAGAGACCATGTGGCATCCAGAGGGAAGGAGGGAATGGAGAGTGGAGCCCAGCGGCTGGATGAGAGGTCTGCGGCGGAACCGTGGAGCTGCAGGATGGATGACGGAGCTGGAGGACGGGTAGTGGAACTGAAGGACGGTGATGGAGCTGAGGAGTGGGAACTGAAGCAGATGCTGGAGCTGGGGTAGACAGGGTGGTGGGAACTAAAAGACAGATGATCAAGATGGGGGCCACAAATGGAGTGGGGGATGGACAGAGGAGAGGGAGATGGATGATGGAACTGGAGGAGAGATGACAGAGCTGCTGTATGGCTGATGAAGTTGGAGGTCAGGTGATGATGCTGGGGCCTGGATATTGGGGAGAACAGGTGGGGAGGACCCCGATCTCACCAAGATGGGCACCCCTGTGAGTGAGTCATAGAGAAAGACGATGGCGCTGACCAAGTTGGTGACCTGCAGGGATGTCTTGGCAGACTCCGAGCCATCCAGCGAGGACCGCCGCTTCCCTCGGGCATCCTCCACCACAATGGCTGGCACCTCAAAAGCTGGCCGGGTACCCAAGCCCCCTGGCCCACCCACTTTGGTCCCCCCACCACCCCCCACTCTCCGGGCCTGCCGAGCCCTCCTGGGCCGGGCCCACAGTGTCTGGTAGAAAGTGATGGCCACACAGACCAGCCCCATGACAATTCCCCCAAGTAGCAAGAGGCTGAAGCAAACGCCAAAGCCGAGGCCGATCTTGGAGACTATGAACTGGCAGCCGCGGGCATAGTAGCGCTCGCCATTGTTGTGCCAGCCAATGGAGGGCAGTGTGGAGAGGATGAAGCTGACCATCCAGATGCCCATGACGGCATGCAGTGCCTGCTTCTTGGCGTTGCTGAGGCGGTAGTTGACGGGCCAGCGCACCATCCACATGCGATGGTAGGAGAGTGAGGCGACCGTGAAGCAGGTGGCCAGGGCCAGGGTGTAGTAGGTGGACACGAAGACCTTGCAGATACTCTCGTTCCAGTCATAGTCGGAGGAAGCCTGACGCCGCAGCTGCACCACAGCAAAGGTGGTGAGGGGCACAGCTGCCATGAGTATGTGTGTGCCCGCTAGGAAGCAGAGCAGCAGCTCCAGTGGCTTGTGCTTCTGCTGCTTGGCCGAGATGCTGAGGATGATCCAGGCATTGGCCAGCAGCGCCAGGAGCCCGCAGGCCAGCCAGGACAATGCATTGGAGCGCAGGGAGGCCTCCTCTGCCCCCGCCCCACCCCGAGCCATCCTATCCTCAGCCCCCCACCCCCTTGAGCTCCGTGGGGGTGGGGGCTAGGTCTCACCCAGGAGCCCCACTCACAAATACGCCCATGATCCCCACAGTCCTTGCCCTGTCGGCAGGCAGGCCGCCCCCAGGCTCACCCCAGTGCTCAGCATTGCATGATCGACCCAGCTGAGGGCAGATGTAGAGGGCAGGGGAGGAGACTGGGGGTCAGCAGAGGCAATCCTCAGCTTTCATACTGGGCGGGGCCTTCCTTAAGCATCCCTGCAATTGACGGGGCAGGCAAGCTGGCTACTTTCCCAACTATGAGGCTGGCTAGGGGGTTCTGGTCCCCATGCTGGGACTTCCAGGTCTCTTTTTTCTCTGGTTCTTGACCAGTCAGGAATCTTCTGGATGCCCCAGGGATTTGGGGGTGGGGCTCAGCCCCCTGGACAGGCTGCAAGGGAAAGATGAGATGTGGGAGGGAGAGGGCAAAGGTAGGGCCTGGGCTGGTCTCCAACCAGCCTCCTGTGCCCCCTTTCTTGAAACTATAGGCATGACTGATGACTAGGGCCCTGAGGGTCATTCAGAACATTCCTTTACCTTAAATCTGACAGCTAAACACCCCACACAGATGAGAGCCGCACTCTTCCAGACCTCTAGGGAAGAAGGTGTTCATTCCCACCTCCCTGTCTCCTTTAGCCCTTTCTCCTCCCGCTGGAACCCCCAGGTTCCTTCTTAGAACATCCCCTGCTCAGCACTATTCCACCCCTATTTTCAAGTCCCTAAATGTCTCTTCAGAACTACTGATGGGAGACACATGACTGGTTTCCTCTTGAGGGTTCACAGTGAACTGGGATACGGCATTACAGCCTTCCTCCCCTACCTGCCGGTCTCCTGGATGTGGGGGTCTTGGTGCTTAGCCCCTACTTCCCCAAACCTGGGTGATCACCCTCCAGCTACCCAGATCTGGGAAAATGGGAGAAAGGAGTCTGGGACCGAAGGGGGTGCTAGGGAACCTGAAGGCGGGGAAACCGCTGACATCAGAAGCATCCAGAAATGGAAAGAGGGGGAACTAGGGAGAAGGAGGAGAGTTTGAGCAGAAGAGAAAGAGGGGGCAAAGTGGTAGTATCTGAAAATAGCAGGAAAAGCTCAAACCCCCTGGAGAGGAGGCTTTGGAGGGAGGAGGGACTGGAGGAGGGAGGGAGGGAGCGAGCAGGGAATAGGAGGCTGAGAAGAAAAGCCAAATGTTCAATAAGGTGCTGACTCCCCTCGGGAGACCTTGACTCTTCCTCCCTGGCCCAGAGCCTCAGTTTCCCTCTCATGGGAGGAAGGATGGTCCCAGTTTTAGTGCGTGATGCTGAGCTTCAGTGAGCCCTGGGAAGGGGGGTAAGGGAATCGGGTGAAACCCTGAACAGAGTGGGGCTGTAAGGAAGCACATGATGGCTTTAGGGTAAGTGGGGTAAAAATGGGGCACAGCAGTGAAAGGGTCTGTTTCCCATGGAAGCAGCTCAGACCCTTGCTTTCCCCAAGAGGTCTTGGTCCACCCCCACCCTTGGCTTCCCTCCGGAGCCCAGTACACCCTAGTTGCCATGGCAATGGCCAGCCAGAGGGAGGTGGAGGGACTTGGCCAAGAGCAGCCCCCAGTGTCCTCTCCTACAGCCCTGGACCCCTTCCCACCCACCTCCACCCAGGCCCAGCTGGTGGGCTCAGGACGAAAGAGATAGGGAATCAGAGAGGGAAGGAGGCAGGAAAGATGTGAAGGACAGAGAGAGGGAGGTGAAGGACAGGGAGAGATCAGAGGAAGGTGGGAAGAGGGATCTGGGAGGTTCCCTGGCCAACGGGGTCCCTCGCCCGTTGGGGTGAAGGGGTAAGGTCAGGGGGCTCCTCCCTCCTGTCCCCCTCCAGGTTCTCCAGGGCAGAAACAGCAGGTGGCTGGGGAGGAGGGGCCGGCCTAGGGGAGAGGAGGCAGCTTGGGGGGAAAAGGGAGGCAACACGGGGGGACAGGGCAGGGGTCGTCTTACCTCTGACTGCGCCCAGCACTGCCATGGAGACCGCACTCCCGACGCGGCTCTCTCGGGCTCCCGCTGCCTGCCGGCTCCAGCTCGCCCGCCCTCCTCCCTCCTTCCCTCTCTCCCTCCCTCCCTTCCCCCGGGCCTCCCTCCTCCCCCTCAGTCCCGGCCTCCCAGGCTCAGCCAGAGGCTCACTCGGTCTCTGCCCCTCTCACTCTCCAGGACCCTCTCTCCCTGGGTCATCCTGCCAGTGAGCTCAGGCTAGAGGGACTGCAGGACAGCTTTGTGGGGGGTGGGGGGGGGGGCAGGAAACGAGTGTTGGGTGGGGAACTGGACGGTGGTGACTCGGGGAGGAGGGGCAAGGAAGGCGCTGAGAGGGAGGGCGGTGAGGAGGATGGCTGGGAACCGGCTTCATTGGTGAAATGGTTCATGTCCTACCCCCACCCCTTCCCGTTTTTCAACACGAACACAAGCTCCAAGAGGCAGCTGGTGTTGTTGGGGACTGAGGAGCTAGCTGTTCGGGGAGGAGGAAGCGTGTGTCACTGTGTGTATCTGTGTGAAGGCTGGGCCTTGGGTTTGGGAGTGAGGGGGCTTGTGGTGCAAACTGGGGCTGCTTGTGGAGTTGGGGGTGGGTGTGCACAAGCTAAAAGGATGTGGGCGCATGCATGCACACAGACACACACACTCTGCTTCCTCCTCCTGGAACACAAACACACATGTTGGGGATACAATTTGCACACACATGTTACAGTTTCTCATAGTCCTTTTTCTGTGCCACACACATACACCAGGAGAGCTCACACAACCCTGAGTCTCTCCCCCACGATATATCACACACGTGTAATTACAGAGTCTCAGCCTCACACACACACAGGCCCACACAGAGCCCTGTGGGCTGTGGAGGTGGATAGCCAGCCTCCACAGAATTTTTCCCTCTCCAGGGAAACTTCATCTCCTTCCTGGGGCATGCCCAGCAACCTCTCCTCTGGGTCCGACCCCAAAGACCAGAAGATTCCTGGTCCCCAGAGAAGGGGTCTCTCTCTCTCTCTCTCTCTCTCTCTCACACACACACACACACACACACACACACACACACACACACAGCATCTTCTTCATAGTAAGTTTATTGTATTTTTCTTTCAGCTCAGGGGAGCAGGGGTGGAGAGTGGGCACAAATGCAAAGTAAGCAAATGGGGAGCCCCAGCAGCAATAGGGTGGTCTTCCTGGAAGAGGCAGCCTTTAAAGACAGGAGGAGAAGGAAATAGGGAAAAGGAGTTGGGACTGAGGGAAGTGGTGAGGAAGGGTAGGAAGAGAGGGGATCCTGAGAGAAGTGGATCAAGAAGACGATTTGTAACCCTGATTTCCCTGTGTCCTGAAAGGTCTGGAGGAGGGTAAGGGAGGGTGTGGGGCAGGCGCAGAGCCTGGCACAATCACCTTTGAGGTCCCTTAGAGGATTCCCTCTCAGGCTAGCTACCCCCTCTCCCAGCAAAGCTCGCTTCCAGGAGGTTCTGCACGGGGTCAGTGGCTGGTCACTGGGCGTTCTCTCCTACAGTGCCTGTGCTCCCAGCCTGCACTCTGGTTAGAAAAGCCAAAGGCTTTGTCCTCTGGTAACAGATTCTGCCACCAGCGGGGGATGGACGAGGGATTTTAGACAGGGAGGCCTTCATCCCTGCTCATAAATTCTCTGAGATGGGCCCTTCCCTTGGGTGCTGTGCTCCTGTGAACCCAAAAGTACACACTGAGTACCCACCACTAGCCACTGGTGAGAGCCGTGTGGTATTTGTCCCTGCATTCAAGAGGCAGCAGTGGAACTTGGGACAAGGGACCTGGGTTAGTCCCGACTCCAGCACTTGCTAGCTGTATGACCTTTGGTAATGAATCATCTAGCCTCTCTGAGCTCTGGTTCTGGTCTGTAAACTGGAGATGATCATCTTAGTTCTGTCACTGCCAGCCTTGTAGGATTTTTGTAAGTCTCAAATAGACAGAGGATGTGAAACAACCCTTATGGCCGTGTACATGGGGCTGTGTCCAGAGGGGCTGTTTGTGCAAGGTCAGGACGTGAGTCTGTGGCCCCACCCACATAGGGTGAGAAGCGGGCAGCATGGGGCAGGAGATACTGGCTGCCAGAAACCTCTGGATCTGCATCCATCCTTGACTGGCTTGGCTGTGTGATTTTGTGCAAGTTCCTGCCCTCTTGGTCCCAGGGTCCTGTCTTGTAAAAGAACAGTCCCATGCTCCGTGCTTCCAGACACCCAGCCTCACCCTCCATGCCAGCCAGGGCTGGCCCTGGACACTCCCCTGGGATCCAGATGAGCAGTGGGGAGAGGGTCAGAGAGAAAGAATGAGAGAAGGGCTAGGGCTTGAAGGAAAAAGGAAACAGTGGGGAGAATGCTGTGATTAAGGCTCTGGAAAATAGAGAGCAACACTCAACCAATGAAGCTGGGGCCTAACCCAGGAGAAACAATGGCAAATTGTAGAGGAGGCGAGCAGGAGGCCAGAGGCCTGGGATCTGCTACATTCATCTGGTCCGCAGGCCATGAGCCCAACGGGAAACGCGGGGCAGACACCTGGGGAGGCTGCAAGTGGGATCTCCCTGGCCTCGTGCCTCAAATGGGGCTACATGTCTTCTGAAACCGGCTGCAGGGACAAAGAAGAAGGGGAGCAGGTCTGTCCCCGCTGCAACCCCTTTGTGTCCTAGCACCTCCAATGGCCTTTCCAGCGCAGTGCTAGCCTCTGGGCCACAGCTGCAGAACTAGCCCAGAAAGGCCCTGGCCTGCTGCTCCTTCAGCTCCACCCTGCCACTTCTGCCTCCTTCTAGCTCCTGGCCATCTTTTCCCACCCCTCTATCCTCTCTGCCACACCCCTTTAGCCCCCATCTCCTTGCCTCCACCCCTCCCAACTCTCCCTCCTCAACTCCTTCCTCCTCTCCATCCTCCCTTCCTGCCCCCCTTTGCTCCCCTTCCTCCCCCTCCTCTCTCACTCCCTCCCTGTCCCCCTTTCCCCTCTCCCAACCCTTCCTCCCAGATCCTTACTGAGGGCACTGGCAGGTCTTCTTCTCACTGAGGAGTCTTTTGATCTGAGACATCCGCTCTGCTTGGCGCTGTCCAGCGACAAGAAAGGGAGTCACGAGGGTCCCAGACCTCCAGAAGGGAGGTGCCCCTTGGCGGGGGGAGTGGGGGAAGCTGGGACAGGAGAAGCAGTTACATGGCTCAGGCCATCTATCCTGGAATTAACTCTCTGCTTCTTCCTCTCTCCCTCGAGTGGGATCTGGGACAGGGCAGCAAGGGAACTTACGGGTGGGCAGAGGGAGCTGGGCCAAAATCAGGTCCCATATACAGGATCTCCTGGTACAGGACTCAGGGGTTTGAGGGCCTTGTGGGGACCAGGTGTGGGGTCACTCACCCTTCGGTGCCGGCACCTGACACAGAAGAAGATGCCTAGCCCAATGAAAAGCAGGAGGCCGGCGACGCCCCCCAGCACAATCAGGGCCATTGGCTGCACCGGGGTGGGCCATGTGGGCAGAACTGCAAGGGAGAGAAATATGCTCAATGCACCACCCTCCTCCACGGGCCAGGGGACTGAGGACTGCCCCGCAACCCCTCCTGGCCAGTCTCTGGTTTGATCCTGGGCTTGGGGAAGAGGGGCGGGGTGCCTGGGGGCTCTCAAAGGCCGCCAGTGCTGGGGAATCGGTTTTATGTTTGGGCATATCCATATCCAGGGCACTCTGGAGAGAGGGAAGCAGTGGTCTAGACCCTGGGCTGTGTGTGTGAGTGCATGTGTGAGTGCGTGTGTGTGTGCATGTGTGTGTGCATGTGTGTGAATTGTGTGTGAATATGTGCGTGTATGTGAATGTGTGTGCATGTATGTGAGTGTGCATGTGTGTGTGAATGTGTGCGTGTGTGTGCATGTATGAATGTGTGTGCGTGTGTGACTGTGCATGCATATGTGTGTGCATGTGTGTGAATGTGTGCATGTGAATGCATGCGTGTGTGTGTGTGGATGTGTGTGAGTGTATAAGAGTGTGTGAGCGTGCGTGTATGACAGTGTGTGGGTGGGTGAGAGTATGTGCGTGAATGTGTGTGTGAGTGTGTGCATGTGTGAGTGTGTATGAGTGTGTGTGAGTACGTGTGTGAGGTATGTGTGTGAGTGCATGTGTATGAGTACATGGGAGTGTGTGGGTGTGAGTGTGTGTGTGGATGTGTGTGTAGTGTGTGTATGAGTGTGTGCAAGTTAGTGTGTGAGTGGTGTGTGAGAGTGTATGGGAGTGTGTGCGTGTGTGAGAGTGTATGTGTGTGTGAGTGTGTGTGTAAGTGCGTCTGGATTTGGAGAAAAGCCAGGAGCCAGGGAGGGGGGCTCTTGCTCAGGTGGACCCATTCCTAGGCTGTAGACCTGAGGGAGTGGGAACTTGTAGAACTACAATTGGCAGCCTAGAGCCCAGGACCACACCCCACCTCACTTCATCACTTTTATGCCTCCTTTTGGGGCCTCCAAAGCACCCTGGGACCACAGAGGACACCATACCCATAACCCCCCAACTCAGGCATTGGGAGGCCGGGACTCTGGGTGGTCTCTGCCAACCACAGGAAGGTCCCCCAGTGCAGGAGGCAGAGGCCTTGGAACCTGCGTCCTTACCCTTGACGTTGGATTCCAGCAGGACCTGTCCCGAGTCACTCAGCAGACACTGCCACATCCCCGCCTCAGGGTTCAGCACCCACACCACCTTCTCCCGCTTCGAGATCTTTGCCTCCTTGTTCTCCAGTTTCAAGCTCAGCATCAGCTTAGGGGAGGTGGGTCCCCACACCTCACAGGTCAAATTTTCCCGGAGCTGAGTGGCTGCAGAGGAACGAGAGGCTGAGATTGAAGGCCTGAGATTCGGCAGAACAATTAAAAGGATACTCTATATGGGTGGCCTTCTTTTAGCCTTTTAGAGCAGGTTTTCATGCAGTCATATGAGGAAAAACAGCGTTTGGGGTCCAGTGGTATTGGATTTGAATCCCAGCTCCACTGCTTAGCA
This sequence comes from Hylobates moloch, assembly GCF_009828535.3. Classification (NCBI taxonomy): domain Eukaryota; kingdom Metazoa; phylum Chordata; class Mammalia; order Primates; family Hylobatidae; genus Hylobates; species Hylobates moloch. The sequence continues at coordinate 6,739,908 of NW_026652283.1, read as the reverse complement.
GCTGTGTCTCTGGGCAAGTGACTTAACAACCTGTGCCCGGATAGTAGTAAAGGCAGGCATACATGTAAAGTGTTTGGATGGGGCCCGGCACGTGCTGAGCATGAAGCGTTAGCCATTATTATTTGTGGAGTTGTTATGACGATAAGGAGATAAGGAAGCCAGAAACTCAATTTGGAGCTGGACATCATCATCATTACTATCATACAGAGAGCAGATTTCATTATCCTTATTAGACAGGTCAGGAAGCAGGCCTGAAGTGGGAGGGGGCTTAGCCAGGGTCACAGAGAGTTGGTCACGGGCAGAAGTGGAACCCTGGTTCTTAGCCCAAGTGCTTTGGGGATCTTCAGTGAAGCCAGCTCCAGGCTGGCTCATGGATGTCTCAGTTCAAAACCAGCCCCAAATCCAGAGGGCCCTCCCTCACTTCATCCAGGTGACCAGGGCCTAGGCATTGCCTCTTGGGGCCTGGCTTGCCTCAGAGGGAGCCCTGGGCCAGGCCCCTCCACCTCCTTCCCCTGCCCACCCCTCCCTGGCCTGCCCCCTCACCTGTCATCACCACGAGGTTCACTTCCTGACGCAACTTTCCTGTTTTCGCTTCAAGGTCCAGGGTGAGGTTTCCAGAGCCAGCATACTGAGGCAAGGCCTGGGGCAGGGTGAGGTGCAGTGGGAGCTTCTTGTCCATCTGGAGCTTAGGGTCCTGGGTAACCCGTTTTACAGACACTTCCTTGTTCTTCAGGTCAAAGGTGATCCAAGACTTGGAGGAGGAAGCCCTCTCCGCCTGCCAGCACAGCTCGCCACTGCCCGTCAGCTTTTCAACTGTAAAGGCGAGTGGGAAGGAGAACTCCACCTGTTCCCCCTCTTTCTTATAGACTGTGCTGGAGGCCTTCTGGAAAGCTGGAGGTGGGAAGGGAGAGACCCTGGGTGAGGAGATAGGAAGATGAGGGTGCACCAGTGGGGTCTGCATGCGGGAGCAGCAGGGAGATGGAAGGGGACCTGATGAGTTCAGACGCCCACCTTGTCATTTCAGATACTTCAGTTCCTTCCTACCTCTCCAGCCTTCTCTCCCCTCTTCCACCTAGCATTTTCCTACAGCGGACCACCTCCCTCCTCCCGGAAGCCATCACAGAGCAGCCCAGCCACAGGGGATCCTTGCTGTCCTTAGGATTCCTGGACCACAGAAGCCATTTGGCTTCCACTCCTTAGAGGCATATTCATCACCCTTCACAAAATAAGAGCGAACGCTTAACTAGGGCTTACTCTGTGCCAGGCACCATTTTCAGTGCCTTATGTGTATCAGTCCTCAACTTAATACAAGGTAGGCACTATAGCAGTTACGTCATCCCCATTTCACAGAGGCTGAAACCAAGGTGCAGAGAGGTTTAGTAACTCACCTAAGGTCACATGGTTGTGGCAGAACCAGGATTTCAATCAGGGTACATGCACTAAACTGGCACAGTACCTTATGTCTACCTTAAGTCACATAAGCACCCAGGGGACAGGATCTGGGGTAGGACCTTGATCTCCCCACAGTGGCCTGGCTCAGAGGTCCAGAGGTACAACATAAAACATCATCAGGGTTGGCTTACTGGTGTTAGTGTCCCTGAGTAAGTGGATTTGCCAACTTGGGAGGGGTGGGGAGCTGAGGCAACAAAGAAAGCAAGCTCCCTGACGTTCCTCCTTTGGGGCCTCCAAAGCAGACTCGGGTCTCTAGCATCCTTACCTTCCCCAGCCTTTCCTTTCTCCATGTCCACCACACTGAGGGGTGGCTGTCAATCAGCCCCCTGAGGATGAGGGCCCCAGTGAGTCTTCGAGACAGGCCTCAGCTCTAGGGACCTAGTCCTCTCCACTGCTGACCTCCCAGCGCCAGACCCAGAAGCAGGGCAGTCAGAGCAGAGGGAGGGGCTGTCAGCCCCCCGGGGCAGGGAGGAGGCTGCGGGAAGAGGGGCTTCCCTTACCTAGCACCACGATGTCTATTTTGAACTCCACCTTCTTCTGGTCCTGCAAGACACTGCATGTCCAGGTGCCACTATCCTGGAGCTCCAGCTGAGGCACGGAGAGGGTCTTCCCCCCCTGTATGTTTTTACCCCTTGGACTCCTGCATTGCACTGAGGGGCTACTACCAGGGGGGCCCTCCAAGGTCAGGGTCAGGCTCTGCCCCTGAAGCAGGTGGGTGTCAGAGTTGGCAGTCACTGTGGAGGGAAAGGCCAGCTGTGTCACACACATACCATCCCCAAGGAGAAGGGCAGACGACAGGAAACCAAGAACATCTCTTCATTATCCCCGTCCCAGCCTCTCCTTCCTCCCAGCACCCAGCTGCCCACCCCCAGCCTAGATAGGGTTTCCCTCTCCCCTCCTCTCTCTCTTCTTTCCTCCTCTCCCCTCATCCTCTCTTCCCCAGTCTCTCTCCCTCCTTCCCTTGCCTCCTTCCCTTTTCTTTCCTTTTCCCAAGGCCTCTTCCCTCCTCCGCCCACCAGCATCCCCCACCTGATCAAGAAGGGTTTTAAGAGATTTAGAGGCCAGTTTGACAGCCTGGTCCTCTTGGGGCTGCTGCGGTATCACCAGCTCAGGCTGGATTTGGTGCAGGGGTGGGAGTAGTGGGGAAGGGAACTAGGCAGGAGGTATCCTCATCCCCACCTGCCCCACTCACATCCGAACACTAGCAATTGCACCTCCTCCTTCTGGTCCTCCACTTCGCAGATGTAAGTATCTGAGTCTTCTATCTTAAGATTCTTGATGATCAGGGGAAAGTTTCGTTGGTCCCAAAGGCTTTTTCTTGAGTCAGCGCGATCGCTCAGCTTGGATGGACCTGGGAGCAGAAGACATAATGGGGGAGGCTGAGGTGCCCTGGAGACAGGGCACCTCTGGCAAGAGAATGCCCACAGCTCTTCTGATATCAGTTGCTAATTTCCTGCAACATCTGCTCCTCGTTCTAATCAGAGAAACCCGGTCTGGCAAGGAGGTCTCATCATATCCATTTACCTGGCTGGGACAGTAGCTCACAAATACAAATAAAATCATATCCTTATTTGGAGAGCACCAACTCCTGTATGCCAAATACTTTACATGCATCATCTCAGTAATCTCCATAATAATTCTGAGAAATAGATACTGTCAACACTGTTTTGTTTATTTTGCAGATAGAGAAACTGAGACTCAGAGAGATTAGGTAATTGCCCAAACTCTCACACACTGAGATTAAGTAATTACCCAACTCTCACACATTGTAGGAGAATAAACCAGTACAATTTCTTTGGAGGGTGATTTGTAATATATAACAGAATTACAAATGTATATACAAAACCAAATGTCCATCAATAAAGAATAGGTTAAATAGATCATAGCTCACCCATTCAGTGGATTGCTATGTAGCCATAAGAGAGGAATGAGGAAGTGCTTTGTATACTAACTTGGAACCGTATCTAAGAAACATCACGAACTGAATAAAGCAAGATATTAAATAGTCTACTAATTGTTTTTAAAGGGGGAGAAAATATATTCTTTATATATGAAAAGAATATTTCTCGAATTAAACATAAGAAAATGAGGCCATTAAAAAGAGCTATAATGTCTGAAAAAAAAACTAAAAAAGAAAAGGAGGCCAGGCATGGCAGAAATCTCTCATCCCAGCTCTTTGAAAGATCGAGGTGGAAGGATTGTTTGCGCCCAGGAGTTCGAGATCAGCCTGGGCAACATGGCGAAACCCCATCTCTAAAAAAAAAGAAATTTTTTTTTAATTAGCCGCCTTGGGAGGCTGAGGTGGGAGGATCACTTGAGCCCAGGAGTCAAAAGTTGCAGTGAAACAAATGAGGTGGCACCACTGCACTCCAGTCTGGGTGACAGAGTGAGACTCTGTCTCAAAACAGAAAAATTAACTGGGTGTGGTGGTGCATGCCAGTAGCCCCAGCTACGCCGGAGGCTGAGGTGGGAGGATAACCTGAACCGGGAGGTCGAGGCTGCCGTGAGCTATGATCATGCCACTGCACTCCACCCTGGGCGACAGAATGAGACCCTGTTTAAAAGAAAAAAAAAATGGGAGGCTGAGGCACAAGAATCGCTTGAGACTGGGAGGCAGAGTTTGCAGTGAGATCGCACCACTGCATTCCAGCCTTGGTGACAGAGTGAGACTCTGTCTCAAAACATACACACACACACACACACACACACACACACATAACCTTGGTTGCCTCCAGGAAGAGGAAGTGAATACTCATGTGTAGGAAGAAAGCTTTTCACTATATGCCCTTTGCTTTTTTTTTTTTTTTTTGAGATGGAGTTTCACTCTTGTTGCCCAGGTTGGAGTGCAATGGCACGATCTTGGCTCACCATAACCTCCACCTCCCGGGTTCAAGCAATTATCTTGCCTCTGCCTCCCGAGTAGCTAAGATTACAGGCATGCGCAACCAAGCCCGGCTAATTTTGTATTTTCAATAGAGACAGGGTTTCTCCTTGTTGGTCAGGCTGGTCTCGAATGCCCAACCTCAGGTGATCCCCTCGCCTTGGCCTCCCAAAGTGCTGGGGTTACAGGCGTGAGCCACCGCACCCAGCCTGCTTTCTTTTTTGTTGTTTTTATGGAGTCGAGTGTTCGATCGCTGCTCATTGTAGCCTCTGCCTCCTGAGTTCAAGGGATTCTCTTGCCTCAGCCTTCCGAGTAGCTGGGATTACAGGTGTGCACCACCACATCTGGCTAATTTTTGTGTTTTTACTAGATACAAGTTTTGCCATGTTGCCCAGGCTGATCTCGAACTCCTAATCTCAAGCAACCCACCCACCTCAGCCTCCCAAATCGCTGGGATTGCAGGTGTAAGCCACTGCGCCCAGCCTATATGCCCTTTTCTACCTTTTGAATTTTGACTCCCTTAAGTGGTGGAGCTAGGATTAAAATGCAGCCTGTCAGGAGTTTGGGACCTACCCGGGCAGCCAGTCGAGACCCTCGTCTCTAAAAAAAATTATTTTAAAAAAATTAGCTGGGTGTGGTGGCACATGCCTGTAATCCCAGCTACTTGAGAGGCTGAGGCAGGAGGATCACTTGAGCCCAGGAGTTCAAAGTTACAGTGAGCTATGATTGTGACACGGCACTCCAGCCTGGGCAACAGAGTGAGGCCTCATCTTAAAGAAAAGAAATTTTTGGCCGGGTGCGGTGGCTCACGCCTGAAATCCCAGCACTTTGGGAGGCCAAGGCGGTGGATCACTTGAGGTCAGGAGTTCAAGACCAGCCTGGCCAACACGGTGAAACCCCGTATCTACTAAAAATACCAAAAAAAAAAAAAATTAGCCGGAGCATAGTGATGGATGCCCGTAATCCCAGCTACTTGGGAGGCTGAGGGAGGAGAATTGCTTGAACCCGGGAGGTGGAGATTGCAGTGAGCCAAGATCATGCCACTGCACTTCCAGCCTGGGTGACAGAGTGAGACTCTGTCTCAAAAAAAAAAAAAAAAAAGAAAAGAAAAGAAAAGAAAAAACGTTTTAAAAAATAAAAATAATTCAGGCTGTTTCGCTATGCAATGCTATCTCTGGAAAGTTCTTCTGGCATAAGTATGTGTCTCCTTTGGCCTCTTGTAAAATCTAATAACCATCACCAAGGGAAGTTTTCTCTTTAGCTGTGCATTTTCTGGGTGCAGTGGAAGCTCCAAAATCTCTGTAGAACAGGGCTTTAGAAGCTAAATTTACATAGCAAACAGTTCTGTTTTGTTTTGTTTTTACTTTAGAATGTATATTTGGAGGAATGGGGCAAAGGTGGCTAAGACTAAAGCCTCTCACCCTGCTTGGTACTGCCTCTGCCTCTCTGAGATGCCCAGGCCCTCTCCCTCTTTCTGCCTTGATGTGGGAGCCTGGATACCAGTTCAGCCACTCACTCTCCTTTCTCTCCTCCTCCAGACCACACAGTCCTCTTCCCCACTGCTCAGCCCTTACTGTCCAGGAGCCCATTCCAGACAACCTCGCAGCCTCAGCACACAGTTGCCCCAAGCTTCCTCGGAGCACGGCAGGCACCCAATCCACCTTCAGTTTCACACTTTTTAAAAAAACGTCCCTACTCAAGACAACCTGGACCCAACCTCCCCCTTTATTTGTTCCTTCAGTGGTTCCTGCCCTACTTGCTGTTTCCCTTGGATCTACACACTGCTTTAATTCCCCTGCTTACCCTGAAATTCAACTACATTCCTTTCACAATTCCTTTACCAAACTTCTTAAAAGCGTGGCCTACTCTGGTTCTGCCCCACTTTGCTCCGCCTCTGTTGTTCCTCCCCTCCATTTCTAAGTATGATTCGTTTTTCTTCGTCTTGAACTCTTGCTCTGACGTCTACATTTAGGTGTTGTCCCAGACTCTGTCTTTGGTTCTCTTCCCCGTTTCTACAGACATTCTAAATTCCACCGCATCCCCAGTCAGCTCCGCAGATGGTGGCCAAGTTGTTACTGCCAGCCCTGACCTCTCTCCTCAATTCTAGGCACACATTTCCAATGGTCCAAGAAATAAGTTTATGTTAATATCCTGCCATCACCCCAAACGCAATTGGTTCAAAATGAAATGTATAACCCTCCTCCTAAAATAACTCTGCCTCCTTGCTTCTCTCAAACAGAAAACCATGGCCTGCGTGTCCATGCTGTCCCATACTTTGAAAAAGCTATGGCAAGATAATATGAAAGGTCTAAGCATATGAGTAAGTCTGGGACAAATTCATGGGACAACCAGTATTGAATGAAGACTTAAAAGAGATATACGCCTATGGCCAGGTGTGGTGGCTCGCGCCTGTAATCCCAGAACTTTGGGAGGCCGAGGCAGGTGGATCACCTGAGGTCAGGAGTTCAAGACCAGCCTGACCAACATGGTGAAACCCAGTCTTTACTAAAAATACAAAAATTAGCCAGGAATGGTGGTGCATGCCTGTAATCCCAGTTACTCAGGAGGCTGAGGCAGGAGAATCCCTTGAACCCAGGAGACAAAGGTTGCAGTGAGCCGAGATTGCACCACTGCACTCCAGCCTGGACGAGAGAGAGACTCCGTCTCAAAAAAAAAAAGAGGTATAGGCAATGGACTAGAGATGGGGAGCAGCAAGGACATTACAGGAAGGGGGAAAAGCTCCAGAAAGGCAGCACAGGCAAGCTGTGGGGAAACCTCCTGGGTGCAGAGGTTTCCACTGGGAAACTGAGCAGTGGCGCTGAGAGGGTGAACGTCCTGCAGAGGCTTCTAGGCTTAGTCTAATGGGCTAGGATCTGGCATGTGCAAAGCATGGCTTTGGAAGGCAATGCTGCAGCAGGGGGAAGGCAAATCCAAGTAGGCGAGACTAGTAGCGGACCAAATTACCCGGAAGCTCACTGTAATCCAGGTGGGAGGTATGTGAGCCTTGGCTGGTGGTGGTGGCATTCCCATGGGAACAAAGAAGAGACTGAAACTAGAACATTTTTTTTGTTGAGACAGGGTCTCACTCTGTCACCTAGGCTGGGGTGCAGTGGCGCAATCACAGCTCACTGCAACATCTACCTCGTGGGCTCAAGAGACCCTCCCACCTCAGCCCCCTAAGTAACTGGGACTACAAGCATGTGCCACCACTCCCGACTAACTTTTGTATTTTTTGTAGAAGTCGGGTATCACCACGTTGCCCAGGCTGGTCTCGAGATCCTGAGGTCAAGCGATCCAGCGGCCTCAGCCTCCCAAAGTGCTAGGATTACAATAGGTGGGAGCCATCATGCCCGGCCCAAAACACTTTGAAAGCAAGGAATGGTCATAATTGATGACGATGGGAAACCAGGGATTGAAGCAGAGAAAAAAACATGACTCTGTGTTTCAGAAATTGGGGGAACAAGGAGGGTGATACTGTTATTGTTAGAAATCAGGCAGTTGGGACGGGGAGCTGTTCTGAAGGAAGATGAGATCCATAGAAACAGAACAAAAGCATCAACACAAAAGACTTAAGAATTTTTAGAAAGTAGCGCATTGTTTTAATCTCATAGGCAGTGAAAGAAATGCAAATTAAAACAATGATATATTTTTCAATTATAAAATTGCCCCCCCCAAAAAGTTTTAAATAATACTACTCAGTAACTGACAAGGTGTGCTCAAAAAGTTCATATCCTTAATTTCATTTCTGGAACTTTATCCTTTTTTTTTTTTTTTTTTTAGACGGAGTCTTGCTCTGTCGCCCAGGCTGGAGTGCAGTGGCGCAATCTCGGCTCACTGCAAGCTCTGCCTCCCGGGTTCACGCCATTCTCCTGCCTCAGCCTCTCCGAGTAGCTGGGACTACAGGCGCCCGCCACTACGCCCGGCTAATTTTTTTGTATTTTTAGTAGAGACGGAGTTTCACCGTGGTCTCGATCTCCTGACCTCGTGATCCGCCCGCCTCGGCCTCCCAGAGTGCTGGGATTACAAGCGTGAGCCACCGCGCCCAGCCAGAACTTTATCCTTAAAACAATAATTTTAAAATGCAAACCATAATTTAGGTACAAAAATAATACTTATAGCATTGTTAATAGGATACAATGTTAGACAAAATGATAATGGCCATATATTAGAGAGCAATGAATTTGATGGAATTCTAAGTTAGCACCAAAATCAATATTTACAAATAACTTATAATGAAATAGAAAATACTAGTAATATACATTTCTAAGTTGTTTTAAGATAATCTTTACTTACAGAAGTAAGCTCTTGGCTTTTTAAAAAGAAGAAAATTATCTCACAAAGTAGGGAAGGAAAAGAAGAAAAATTTTTAAAAAAAGATAATCTTCACTCTTTTTTTTGAGACGGAATCTCACTTTGTCACCCAGGCTGGAGTGCAGTAGTGTGATCTTGGCTCGCTGCAACCTTCGCCTTCTGGGTTCAAGTGATTCTCCTGCCTCAGCCTCCCAAGTAGCTGTGACTACAGGCAGGTGCCACCACGCCCAGCTAATTTTTGTATTTTTAGTAGAGACCAGTTTCACCATGTTGGCCAGGCTGGTCTCAAACTCCTGGCCTCAAGCCATCGAACTCCTGGCCTCAAGCCATCCACCTGTCTCAGCCTCCCAAAGAGCTGAGATTACAGATGTGAGCCACCATGTCTGGCATTAAATTAAACTTATTATTTTGAGATAATTGTAGATTCACTTGCAGTTGTAAGAAGTAATATAGAGAAATCCTGTGTACCCTCTATCCAGTTTACTCTAATGGGAATATCTTGCAAAACTGCAGTACTATATCACAACCAGGATGCTCACATGGACACAATCAGGATACAGAACATTTCCTGCGCCATAAGGTTGTTGCTTTTTGTAGCCATACCCTTTCCCCTCCCCATGCCTGAGCCCCTTAACCCCTGGCAATCACTCATCTGTTCTCCATTTGTATAATTAGTTATTTTAAGAATGTTATATAAATGGATTAATACAGTATATTACCTTTTGAGATTGGCCTTTTTTCACTCAGCATAATTCCCTGGAGATTCATCCAGGTTGTGGTGTGTACTATAATTCATCCTTTTTATTGCTAAAAAGTATTTCGTGGTATGGATATAATCATTCCCCAGTTGAAGGACATCTAAATTGTTTCTAGTTGTTGGCTACCATGAATAAAGCTGCTATGAACATTTGTGTGCAGCTTTTTGTGTGGGCATAAGTCTTCACTGCTCTGGGATAAATGCCTAGGAGTGCAATATTGCTGGGTTGTTGCATGTTTTGTTGTATAAGAAACTATCAAACTGTTTTCCAGAGTGGCTTTGCCATTTTAGGCCCCCACCAATACTGGAAGAATGATCCAGTTTCTCCACATCCTCATCAGCATTTGGTGGTGTTCCAACTTTTTACTTTAGCCATTCTGATAGGTTTAGTGATAGCCTGTTGTGGTTTTAATGTACATATCCCTAATGATTAATGATGTTGAACAACTTTTCATGTGCTTATTTGCCAACTGTATGTCCTTTTTGGCCTGTTTTCTAATTGAATTTTTTTTTGGTTTTGAGTTTTGAGAGTTGTTTATAACATTCTAGATACCAGTCCTTTGTTGAGTATGTGGATTGTGAATATATTTTCTTATATTCTGTAAACTGTCTTTTCTTATTATTATTATTCTTTTTTGAGATAGGGTCTCTCTCTGTTGCCCAGGCAAGCAGGCAACATCTTGGCTCACTGCAACCTCTGCCTCCCTGGCTCAGTGATTCTCCCACCTCAGCCTCCTGTGTCGCTGGGAATATAGGTGCACTCCACCAAACCCAGCTATGTATATATACACAGTATATATGTGTGTGTATGTGTGTGTGTATGTGTGTGTATGTGTGTGTGTGTATGTGTGTATATATGTGTGTGTGTATGTGTGTGTATATGCATGTGTATGTGTGTGTGTGTGTATATGTGTGTGTGTACGTGTGTGTGTACGTGTGTGTGTGTGTGTGTGTGTGTATATATATTCTTTTTTTTTTTTTGTAGAGACAGGGTTTCCTCATGTTGCCCAGACTGGTCTCAAACTTCTGGACTGAAGTGATCGGCCTGCCTCAGCCTCCCAAAGCGCTGGGATTACAGCAGCGAGCCACTGTGCCCAGCCTCTTTTCTTCTTAATAGGGTTTTTGCAGAGCAAAATTATTTTGGTTTTGGTTTTGTTTTTGAGACAGGGTCTCCCTTTGTCACTTAGGCTGAAGTACCAGCTGGAATGCAGTGACACAATCATAGCTCACTGCAGTCATGAACACCTGGGCTCAAGTGATCTTCCCACCTCAGCCTCCCAAAATGCTAGGGTTACAGGTGTAAGCCACTACACCTGGCCAACTTGTTTATATCTACAAAAACTCTTGCTGGTATTTTTATAGGAATTGGATTAAACTTGTATATTAATTTGGGGAAAAGTGATATATTTCTTACGTTGAGTCTTCCAATCCATCAATCCATGAGTACAGCATGTCTCTCCATATATTTAGATCTTCTTTGACTTCTTTAATCAGCATCATATAGTTTTTAGCATACAAATTCAATGCTTTTTTTTTTTTTTTTGAGACAAACTCTTACTCTGCTGCCCAGGCTGGAGTGCAGTGGCGCAATCTCGGTTCACTGCAACCTCTGCCTCCCGGGTTGAAGCAATTCTCCTGCCCCAGCCTCCAAAGTAGCTGGAATCAGGCATGCGCCACAACACCTGCCTAATTTTTGCATTTTTAGTAGAGACAGGGTTTCACCATGTTGGCCAGGCTGGGCTCAAACTCCTGACTTCACGTGATCCGCCAGCCTCAGCTTCCCAAAGTGCTGCGATTACAGGTATGAGCCACCGCAGCTGGCCCTATGCATGTTTTTTAGATTTACACCTAAGTATTTCTTTCTCTCTTTTTCTTTTCTTTTCTTTTTTATTTTTATTTTTATTTTTTTGAGATAGGGTCTTGCTCTGCTACCTAGGCTGGAAAGCAGTGGTGTGATCATGGCTCACTGCAGCCTTGCCCTCCCAGCCTCAAGCAATCCTCCCACCTCAGCCTCCCCAGTAGCTGGGACTACAGGTATACACCATTATGTTCAGCTAATTTTGTTGTTGTTGTTGTTGTTGTTTTTTAAGACGTAGTCTCACTTCGTCACCCAGGCTGGAGTGCAGTGGCACAATCTCAGCTCACTGCAAGCTCCGCCTCCCAGGTTCACGCCATTCTCCTGCCTCAGCTTCCCAAGTAGCTGGGTCTACAGGAGCCTGCCACCACGCTCAGCTAATTTTTTGTGTTTTCAGTAGAGACGGGGTTTCACAGTGTTAGCCAGGATGGTCTCGATCTCCTGACCTCGTGATCTGCCAGCCTTGGCCTCCCAAAGTGCTGGGATTACAGGATGAGCCACTGCACCCAGCCATGCTCAGCTAATTTTTTACTTTTTGTAGAGACAAGGTCTCACTATGTTGCCCGGGCTGGTCTTGAACTCCTGGGCTCAAGCAATGTTCCCACCTTGGCCTCCCAAAGTGCAGGAATTACAGGTGTGGGCCACCATGCCTGGCCTTTTTGAGCAATTATAAATGGTATTGTAGTTTTAATTTCTGTGTACACATGTTCCTTGCTAATATATATAAATACAATAGTTTTTTTATGTTTATCTTATATTCTGCAACCTTGATGAATTCATTTATTAATTCTAAGAAGTTTCTTACAGATTCTTTGAGATTTTCTATGTAATCATGTCATCCACAAATAGGAACAGTTTTATTTCTTCCTTTCTGATCAGTTTTCCTTTTATTTCATTTTCTTGCCTTATTGCACTGGCAAGGGATTGCAGTATTATGTTGAATAAGAGTAGTAAGAGCAGACATCTTTGTCTTATTCCTGCATTTAGGGAGAAAGAATTCAGTTTTTCACCATTAAATATAATGTTAGTTGTAGTAGGGTGGATCTTTTGATTTTTTTTTTTTTGGTGCTTTTTATTTAATTAATTTATTTATTTATTTTGAGACAGAGTCTTGCTCTGTTGCCCAGGCTGGAGTGTAGTGGCGCGATCTCAGCTCACTGCAACCTCTGCCTCCCGGGTTCAAGTGATTCTCCTGCCTCAGCCTCCCAAGTAGCTGAGACTATAGGTGCGTGCCACCACACCCGGCTAACTTTTTGTATTTTCAGTAGAGACGGGGTTTCACTGTGTTAGCCAGGAGGGTCTCGATCTCATGACCTTGTGATCCGCCCACCTCGGCCTCCCAAAGTGCTGGGATTACAGGTGTGAGCCACCGCTCCTGGCCTTTATTTATTTATTTATATTTTATTTATTTGTTTATTTTTTGAGATGGAGTCTCGCTCTGTCACTCAGGCTGGAGTGCAATGGCACGGTCTCAGCTCACTGCAACCTCCACCTCCCGGGTTCAAGCAGTTCTCCTGCCTCAGCCTCCCGAATAGCTGGGATTACAGGCGCCTGCCACCACGCCTGGCTAATTTTTGTATTTTTAGTAGAGACGAGGTTTCACCATGTTGGCCAGGCTGGTCTCAAACTCCTGACTTCATGATCCACCTGCCTCGGCCTCCCAAAGTGCTGGGATTACAGGCGTGAGCCACTGTGCCTGGCCTATTTTTTATTTATTATTGGTTTGTTTGTTTTTCCTTTTTTCTTTTTCTTTTTTTTTTTTTTTGAGACAAAGTCTTGCTGTGTCACCCAGGCTGGAGTGCAGTGGGGTGATCTTGGCTCACTACAATCTCCACCTCCTGGATTCAAGCAATTCTTGTGCCTCAGCCTCCTGAGTAGCTGGGATTACAGGCTCACACCATCACACCCAGCTAATTTTCGTATTTTTTGCAGAGATAGGGTTTCACCATGTTGGCCAAGCTGGTCTCGAACTCCTGACTTCAAGTGATCTGCCTGCCTCAGCCTCCCAAAGTGCTGGGATTACAGGTGTCAGCTACCTCGCCCAACCTGTTTGTTTTTCTTCAGACAGGGTCTCACTCTGTCACCCAGGCTGGTGTGCAGTGGTACAATCACAGCTCACTGCAGCCTCCACCTCCCGGGTTCAAGCGATTCTCCCACCTCAGCCTCCCGAGTAGCTGGGACTACAGGCATGCACCGCCACACCTGGCTAATTTTTTTTTGTATTTTTAGTAGAGATGGGGTTTCACAATGTTGGCCAGGCTGGTTTCGAACTCCTGACCTCAAGTGACCCGCCTGCCTCGCCCTCCCACAGTGCTGGGATTAAAGGCATGAGCCACTGTGGCCTGCCCTATATCATTATCTTTGAAGTGAGTTTCTTGTAAACTGCATATTGTTGAGTTATGCTTTTTAATTCACTCTATCAATTTTGTATTTTAATAGATGTATTTAGACCATTTATATTGCATGTAATTATTGATATGTTAGGGCTTGAGTCTGTCATTTTATTGTTGTTTTCTGCTTTTTTGTGTTTTCTTGTTTCTTTTTCCTACCTTCCTGGGGGTTATTTGGATATCTTTTTGTAACAAACTTCTTAAGAACAGTTTTAGATTTACAGTAAAATTGTGAAAATGATATGGAGAACCATGGCGATAACACTGCCATCCCAGTGAGCCTTTTGGAATGGGAATGTCTATCCTCTGCCTGTCAACCGTTGTATTTTAGATGCACATAACTTGCCTGATTTCACAGGTTCACAGCTGGAAAGAAATTTTGCCTCAGGATGAACCATATCTCAAGTCTCACCCATACCTGATTTAGATGACATTTTAAAATTCCATTTATTGGTGGATTTTTTTTTAGAGACGAGTTTCACAATGTTGACCAAGCTGGTCTCGAACTTATAGGCTCAAACAATCCTCCCACCTCAGCTTCCTGAGTAGCTGGAACTACAGGTGCATGCCACCAAGCCCTGACTTAGATGCTATTTAGCTGAAACTTTGGACATTAGACTTTGGAGTTGATGCTGGAATGAGTTAAGACTTTGGGGGCTATTGAGATGGAATGAATGCATTTTTCATGTAATAAGGACATAAATTTGAGGGGGCAGTGCAGAACACTATGAACCAAATTGAGTCCCCCCACAAATTCATATGTTGAAGCCCTCACCCTCAGTGTAATAATATTTTGATATGTGGCCGTTGGGAGGTAATTCAATTTAGATGAGGATATGAGAGTGGGGCCATCATGATGGGATTAGTGTCCTTATAGGAAAAGGCATCAGAAAGCTTTCTTTCTCGCCAGGCACGGTGGCTCACGCCTGTAATCCCAGCACTTTGGAAGAATGAGATGGATGGATCATCTGAGGTCAGGAGGTCAAGGCTGGCCAGGCCAACATGGCGAAACCCCGTCTCTACTAAAAATACAAAAATTGGCCCGATATGGTAGCAGGGACCTATAATCCCAGCTACTTGGGAAGCTGAGGCAGGAGAATCGCTTGAACCTGGTAGGCGAAGGTTGCAATGAGCTGAGATCATGCCATCGCACTCCAGCCTGGGCAATAAGAGTGAGGCTCTGTCTGAGAAAAAAAACCAAGCAAACACAAAACACCCACACACAAGGAGGCCGGGCGTGGTGGCTCATGCCTGTAATCCCAGCACTTTGGGAGACTGAGGCAGGAGGATCACTTGAGGTCAGGAGTTCTAGAGTACACTGGCCAACATGGTGAAACCTCGTTTCTACTAAAACTACAAAAAATTAACCGAGTGTGGTGGCATGTGCCTGCAATCCCAGCTACTCGGGAGGCTGAGGCAGGAGAATCGCTTGAACCCAGGAGGCAGAGGTTGCAGTGAGCCAAGATCAGGCCACTGCACTCCACCCTGGGCAACAGAGCAAAACTCCATCTCAAAAAAAAAAAAGAAAGTTTTCTTCTCTTTCTCTCTGCCATGTGAGGACACAGCAAGAAGGCAACTGCCTGCAAACTAGGAAGAGATCCCTCATTATAATCTGAGCATGCTAGCATCCTGAAATCAGAATTGTGATAAATAAATTTCTGTTGTTTAAACCACCCAGTCTATGGTATTTTGCTGTGGCATTCCTAAGAGACTAATTCATTCATCCACTCCATTTTCTTGAATTTCCCATAGTTGTACCATACTTCAACTCTTCCCTCACTAATAGACATTCAGGTTGAATTCTGTTCTTTGATATTACAAGCAATTCTTTTTTTTTTTTTTTTTGAGATGGAGTCTCGCTCTGTCACCCAGGCTGGAGTGCAGTGGCGCTATCTCAGCTCACTGCAAGCTCCGCCTCCTGGGTTCACACCATTCTCCTGCCTCAGCCTCCCGAGTAGCTGGGACTACAGGCGCCCGCCACCACGCCTGGCTAATGTTTTGGTATTTTTAGTAGAGACAGGGTTTCACCGTGTTAGCCAGGATGGTCTCGATCTCCTGACCTCGTGATCCGCCTGCCACAGCCTCCCAAAGTGCTGGGATTACAGGCATGAGCCACCGCGCCCGGCCCCACAAGCAATTCTTATAACACCTTTCCACAGATATTATTAATGTTCACTGGTCAGGTACAGTGGCTCACGTCTGTAATCCCAGCATCCTGGGAGGCCAAGGTGGGTAGATCACTTGAGGGCAGAAGTTCCAGACCAGCCTGGTCAACATGGTGAAACCCCGTCTACTAAAAATGCAAAAATTAGCCAGGCATGGTGGTGCACACCTGTAATCCCAGCTGCTCGGGAGGCTGAGGCAGGAGAATCACCTGAACCCAGGAGGTGGAGGTTGCAGGGAGCCAAGATCATGCCACTGCACTCCAGCCTAGGCGTCCAAATGAGACTCTGTCTCAAAAAAACAACAAAAAAGAATATTCACAATTTTATTTCTGTCAAGTAGACTTTCCAAAATAGATATTATTAGGTCTAAGGGTTTTAGAGTTTTGTATTCATTAAACATTGCCAGATTACTTTAAATAGTTAGTCTAGGCCGAGCGCAGTGGCTCACACCTATACTCCCAGCACTTTGGGAGGCCAAGTCAGGCTGATCACTAAGTCAAGAGATTGAGACCATCCTGCTAACATGGTGGAACCCCATCGCTACTAAAAAAATTAAAAAATTAGCTGGGCATGGTGGCACGTGTCTGTAGTCCCAGCTACTTGGGAGGCTGTGGCAGAATTGCTTGAATCTGGGAGGCAGAGGTTGCAGTGAGCTGAGATCGTGCCATTGCACTTCAGCCTAGGTGACAGAGCGAGACTCCGTCTCAAAAAAAAAAAAGTCTAATAATTGATAGTGTCATTGTGATATAACTAAAGGAAGGAGTAGGATAAAAGGTATATATACTATGATATCATTTACGTAATTATGTATATAATATTCTCCACACCGAACAACAGTGGAAGAAAATAGGCCACATGCAGTGGCTCATACCTATAATCCCAGCACTTTGGGAGGCCAAAGCGGGAAGATCACTTGAGCCTAGGAATTCGAGACCAGCCTGAGCAACATGGTGAAATCTCATCTCTACAAAAAGTAAAAAATTAGGTGAACATGGTGGCGTGCACCTGTAGTCCCAGCTACCGGGAAGGCTGAAGTGGGAGGATCACCTGAGCCTGCGATGTGTCGTGGTCATGCCACTGTACTCCAGCCTGGGCAGCAGAGTGAGACCCTGTCTCAAAAAGAAAAAAGAAAAAAAGATTGGAAGAAAATAAATGAAAATGTTAGCAGAGGATATCTCTGAGTGGTAGAAGTATGCATGCATTTGATTTTCTTCCATATTCTTTTCTTCATTGACCAAATATTTTGTAATGAGCATATAATACTTTTAAAATCAGGAGAAAAGGCCGAGTGCAGTAGCTCATGCCTGTAATCCCAGCACTTTGGGAGGCTAAGGTGGGAGAATCACTTGAGGTCAGGAGTTCAAGACCAGCCTGGCCAATATGATGAAACCCGGTCTGTACTAAAAATACACAAATTAGCCAGGCATGGTGGCACACGCCTGTAGTCCCAGCTACTCAGGAGGCTGAGGCAGGAGAATCGCTTGAACCTGGGAGGCAGAGCTTGCAGTGAGCCAAGATCATGCCCACTGCACTCCAGACTGGGCAACAGATTGAGAGTTTGCCTCAAAAAAAAAAAAAAAAAAGTAGAAAAAATAATTCTGGGCCGGGCACAGTGATCACGCCTGTAATCCCAGCACTTTGGGAGGCCGAGGCGGGTGAATCACAAGGTCAGGAGATCAAGACCAGCCTGGCTAACACAGTGAAACCCTGTCTCTACTAAAAGTACAAAAAATTAGCCAGGCATGGTGGCATGGGCCTGTAGTCCCAGCTACTCGGGAGGCTGAGGCAGGAGAATCACTTGAACCCGGGAGGTGGAGGTTGCAATGAGCCGAGATCACGCCACTGCACTCCAGCCTGGGCAACAGAACGAGACTCCGTCTCAAAAAAATTAATAAATAAACTAATAATAATAATAAACCTGCAGCTTTTTTTTTTTTTTTTTTTTTTTAGTTGGGTTCTTTTTTTTTTTTCCCCGCTGGAGGGGAGTGGTGCAATCTCAGCTCACTGCAGCCTTTGCCTCCCAGGTTCAAGTGAGTCTCCTGCCTCAGCCTCCTGAATAGCTGGGAATACAGGCCTGCACCACCACGCCTGGCTAATTTTTGTATTTTTAGTAGAGACCGGGTTTCACCATGTTGGCCAGACTGGTCTTGAACTCCTGACCTCTGGTGATCTGCCCACCTCAACCTCCCAAAGTGCTGGATTACAGGCATGAGCCACTACAGCCGGCCTTTTTTTTTTAATTAAAAAAATTTTTTTTGGCTAGGCCTAGTGACACACACCTGTAATTCCAGCACTCTGAGAGGCCAAGGTGAGTGGATCACTTGAGCTCAAGAGTTCGAGACCAGCCTGGCCAACATGGTGAAACCCTGTCTCTACAAAAAATACAAAAATTTGCCTGGCATGGTGGTGCATGCCTGTAGTCCCAGCTACTTGGGAGGCTGAGGTGGGAGGATGACTTGAGCCTGGGAGGTGGAGATTGCAGTGAGCCGAGATCATGCCACTGCACTGGAGCCTGGATGATAGAACTAGACCTTGTCTCAAAAAAAAAAAAAATTTTTTTTTTTCGTGGAGACAGAGTCTCACTATGTTGCTCAGGCTGGTCTTGAACTCCTGGACTCAAGCAATCCTCTGTCCTCGGCCTCCACGGTGCTAGGATTATAGATATGAGTCACTGTGCAAAGTATTATCTACACAGGTCTGTAGCAACAATACTCAAGAAATCATGGGTTTTAAGTGATAGTGATTGTTCTAAAACCCACTAAAATAAGTTCATGAATATTAAATATTAAGATATTGAAATTCACACACCACCTTTCCCTGGGCCACCAGCAGTTGGTGTAGAGAAACTCCGGATAAGAATGCCACTGAGTTTCTGTCAACCCAAGCCCTCTGGGATCCCAGAGTTTAACTAAGAGCAGATCTCAGATACCAAAGACTTGCAATCCATAGTGTGTTTTCCTCCCTGGATGGGGAGCCAGGCAACCCTACCTTTAGTTAAGAAGGAGCCCTGATTTCCCAGAATCTTTATCTGGTTGGAGTTTTTCCAGTGGAATTGTATGCTCTTCTTCGGGGAAGCTGTACAGGTCAGTTCCACTGTATCCCCTTTTTTGCCCAGCACCACTTTCTTTCCCTGAGTGGCTGCTGGGAGTAGCGCTAAGTGGAAAAGAAAAGAGTCAGGTCTCAATGCCGTCGCTGTCCCCCTCTACCCCATCCTCCACCTTTGCCTTTCTTCCCACACCATCTGCATTGAGACCCCAGGTCTGAGAACTTACCGAGTTGCAGCACCAGAAGCAAGTGCCTAAAAGGGATTCCCGGCTTCATTATGGCCTTGCTGAGGGAGGCAGGGGGCCTGAGCCAGTAGGGACCTGAGCCTGCAGAAATGGCAGGGCCTGAGGGAAATACCATTCATTAGTCAGCAAACATTTATTGGACCCGGAGTATACAGGGGCGGTACACAACCCCTCCCTCAGGACCCTGCAGCCAGCCTAGTGAACCTGAGGCAGGAGAATAGCAGAGGGAATTGGAGATTGGATTAAGGAAGGAATGAGTAGGAGCAGAAGCAGGAGAAAGAGGCAAGTGAGCAAAAACAGAAGATAAATAAGTGAATAAGGAGCTAGATCCAAACCAAACCAGTTAGGAGCAGCTCCTAAGAGATGGGCATATACTAGGCTGGGTGCAGCGGCTCATGCCTGTAATCCCAGTGCTTTGGGAGGCTGAGGTGGGTGGATCACTTGCGGTCAGGAGTTCTAGATCAGCCTGGCCAACATGGTGAAACCCTGTCTCTACTAAAAATACAAAAATTAGCCGGGCGTGGTGGCATGCACCTGTAGTCTCAGGTACTTAGGAAGCTGAGGCAGAAGAATCACTTGAACCAGGGAGGTGGAGGTTGCAGTGAGCCGAGATTGCACCACTGCACTCCAGCCTGGAGGACAGAGCAAGACTCCTTCTCAAAAAAAAAAAAAAAAAAAGATGCGCATGGACTACGGAGAAAAGATATCCTCAAGATGACCCCATATGGTAATTAGCTACTTAAGGTTCATGCATACAGAGTGCATATCATGCATGTACTTAAAACTATGGGAAGGAAGTGACACGTAAGCACACAGAGGCCAAGAAACTAAGCAACCCACCTGTCAATCAAAAGGCACATGCTGGCTAAAGCTTAGGCAGCTTGAGGAAGAAGAGAAAAAAAACACATAGAAAAGGCCACGAAATACAGCAAAGCGATGCTGATACCATTCGCAGGTCATCCTCAATCCATAGTGGATCGTACTGTGCTTAATAAACTTTTGCTGCTTTGCTATTTGTGTGTGTCATGTCCATTTTTTGTTTGTGGCACCAACAATTCGGGACTTCACAACATCAGCCAGTAACTAACTAAACTTGCACACGCCTAACTGGATGCTCTGAGATACACACCACGAAATGCTATGCCCAGGCCAGGAGGGGGTTTTTGCTGGGATGAGTGAGGAGGGGATCAGAAAAGGATGCACGGAGAAGGTGGCAAATTGGTGGGGAGACCATGGAGCCAGGCCAGGACGTGGAAATGCTTGAAGGCCGTGCTGAGATGCTGGGACTGGATCCTGGGCACTAGAGAGCCAGCAGAGGTTTTTCTATAGAGAAGAAGATTATTAGATTTGCCATGAGGACTCCGGCAGCTGCTGAGTGAAATAACTGGAGGAGGTGAGGCACCAGAGGCAGGACTGCAACCATCCTGGTGAGCAAAGGGCCTGAGCCAAGTGGCTGTGGGAATGTGTGGGACAGTTCTAAGGTGACATTCCCAAGGACTGGGGCCTGATACAGTGTGAGAGGTATGGGGAAAAGAAAGAGAGATCAGATTGTTACTGTGTCTATGTAGAAAAAGGAAGACATACGAAACTCCATTTTGATCTGTACTAAGAAAAATTGTTCTGCTTTGAGATGCTGTTAATCTGTAACTTTTGTCCCAACCCTGTGCTCACAAAAACATGTGCTGTATTGAATCAAGGTTTAATGGATCTAGGGCTGCGCGAGATGTGCTTTTAAAAAGTTCTTGCCTCACAACTGTAATCCCAGCACTTTGGGAGGCCGAGGCAGGCGGATCACGAGGTCAGGAGATAGAGACCATCCTGGTGAACACAGTGAAACCCCATCTCTACTAAAAAAAACACAAAAAAATTAGCCGGGCGTGGTGGTGGGTGCCTGTAGTCCCAGCTACTCAGGAGGCTGAGGCAAGAGAATGGCGTGAACCCGGGAGGTGGAGGTGGCAGTGAGCTGAGATCGTGCCACTGCACTCCAGCCTGGGCGACAGAGCAAGACTCTGTCTCAAAAAAAAAAAAAGTTCTTGCAGGCAGTATCCTTGGTGAAAGTCATCATCATTCTCCATTCTCTATTAACCAGAGACACAATGCACTGTGGAAGGCCTCAGGAACCCCTGCCCGAGAAAGCCTAGGTATTGTCCAGGTTTCCCCCCACGGAGACAGCCTGAGATATGTCCTCATGGGAAGGGAAAGACCTTACAGGCCCCCAGCCCTACACCCGTAAAGGGTCTGTGCTGAGGAGGATTAATGAAAGAGGAAGGCCTCTATTCGGTTGAGATAAGAGGAAGGCATCTGTCTCCTGCTCGTCCCTGGGAATGGAATGACCCGGTGTAAAACCGATCATACATTCTACTTTGAGAGAGGAGAAAACTGCCTTATGTCTGGAGGCGAGACATCATGGCGGCAATACTGCTCTGTTACTCTTTACTACACTGAGATGTTTGTGTAAAGCTAAACATAAATCTAGCACATCCAGGCACAGCACCTTTCCTTAAACTTATTTACGACACAGAGTCTTTGCTCACATGTTTTTCTGCTGACCCTCTCCTCACCTTCACCCTATAGCCCTACCACATTCCCCTCGCGGAGATAGTAAAGATAGTGATCAATAAATACTGAGGGAACTCAGAGACCAGCACCGGTGCAGGTCCTCACTTGCTGAGCGCCAGTCCCCTGGGCCCACTTTTCTTCCTCTATACTTTGTCTCTGTGTCTTATTTCTTTTCTCAGTCTCTCGTCTCTACCTTGCAAGAAATACCCACAGGTATAGAGGGGCAGGCCCCCTTCAGAGAGGTCAGGGAAGAAAGAGCAGAGGGCCATTTCTCTGTCCAATATCAGACCAACCCTACAAGGCCTCTCAGTGGGCCAAGCAGAAGGCGTTGGTCCGGGGTTTGGATGAAGGGGAGTTTCCTGTGCTCTTGGCAGACAGGCGAGACTGGGGGTGGAGGGGGCAGGGCAGAGAGGCTCTAAATGGACAGCTGTAGATGTGAGGAGCGATTCCCAAAGTCCTGGATCAGCAGCAGCGGCAACATGACCTGGAAACTTGTTAGAAATGCAGATCCTCGGCCCCACCCCAGACCTGCTGAATCAGAAACTAGGGGTGGGTCTAGTCATCTGGGTTTTCACAAATCTCCAGGTAACTGGTCATGCTCAAGTTTGAAAACCATAAGTTTGATGGAAAGGAAAGGGGAGAGGCATCCCCATTCTGAGGTGTGCAAAGGTGGTAGGGATGTGAGGGGAGGCTTTGGAGGAAAGAGAGGGCTCAGGGAGGTGATGGTGGAAGAAGGTATGGGAAAAGCATTTGGGGCTTGACTGTAAATCTTTTTATTTTTAGTTTAGATCCACTCTGTCACCCAGGCCAGAGTGCAGTAGTTCAATCATAGGTCATTGCAGCCTGGAACTCCTGGGCTCAAGTGATCCTTTCATGACAACACCCAGCTAATTTTTGCAGGCCGTGATTGCAAATATGGACAGGCAGTTCGAAGAACTGGAGCTTTGTCCTGGAGGTGATGGGACCCACTGCTGATTTTTTAGCAGAGATGTGCCATGGTCTATGTAGGGCTTTGGGAAGCTTGATGTGGTAACTGGGGACCAGATGACATGGGATTGGAGCAGTGATTATAGGAAGGGCACCAAGATAGCACCTCAAAGGAAGGCTGGAGCAGGGCTCAAGTGTCTTTGAATCCAGGCCCAGGATATAAAGTGGGCTCAGAGAGGTGACTGCCTGGGGAAGGGGTCACCATGGACCTGGTCCCTGCTGGTGAGACAAGATCTTGCCTCCAGACTTACTCTCTCTTCCAAGCTTGGTCCGTCTTTCCCTCAGTGGCATCTTTGCCATTGAAGCTTGGTGACGATCTGCCTACTCTGAATTCCCACGGCACCCCATTGACATGCTCCTGGGTGTGTTCCACCTTCTACTTTGTGTGTAGTGATTTGGTTTCTCAACTCTCCTCCACCAGCTTGAGCCCCTTTAGGACAGAGATGACAGTCTAGCCAGCTGTGTGGCCATCACAAGCCTGGCAGCAGCTGAGACATAGAGAGAGGACTTGGGATGGCTTTGGTTAACTTAAGCCAAATTGAACTGTATGGAGGAGGGAAAGTCACTGATTTCTTCTTTCTGTATTCACCATATTAATTCTGTTTCTAAAATGGGTCACTGAAGTGTATGCACACACCCAGCCCTGGCCTGGATGAAGCCAAGTCACCCCAATCCATGCTGTTCATCCCCACAGGGCCCTGCCAGCCACTCTCCACCCTGCCTGTGGCTCTGCACCAAGGGGCTGACAGCCACACATGGCTCATAGGCTCTCTTGCCCTCCAGCACCAGGGGTTGGCCAGTGGGAAGTGCTTGTCAGAGATGAGATGGAAGGGTGGGAGAAAGAAGCTGGGATATTTTCCCTACTCTATCCCTGCCCTGGGCATATTTTCTGTCAATAGCTGTGTGTTCATCCCCACCTGCAGCCCTGCCCCTCCACAGCTTCTGTGGGGTGGCCCCTTATCCAGAGCACAACCACTCTCTGGGTTCCAGAAACACCATTTTCACTTCTTCAGGACTCTTCCTGCTGTTAACAGTGTCTGTGCTTCAACAAGTTGATTGATTCCCTTAACCTCTGTGACTAACCCCCTTTTTACAGTCTCTTGAACCATGGGAGGTGGACTGTGTTTCCTGCTGGGCACTAAGACACAATCCATGGAGCGGAATGGAGCACTCAGAAGGTGTGGGGGCTTGGTCCTCTCACGGAGGTTTAGGAGAAGATAAGAAAAGTAACTCCATCTTTGTTAGCTGCCTCCAGTTACTCCATCTGCCTGGAAGAGAAGGTAGCCAGGCCTTAGCCTTAATATGTGGTAGGTGCTTGAGATAGACAGGTAGGTAGATAGATGGATGGACAGATGGATAGATAGATAAAATAGATTAGATAGACAGATTAGATAGATTAGATGATAGATTGATAGATTAGATAGACATACAGACAGATTAGAGAGATGATGAATAAGATAGATAAAATAGATTAGGTTAGACAGAAAGATAGATTAGATAGATAGATAGATAGATAGATAGATAGATAGATAGATAGATAGATAGATAGGGACAGACATTTAGGGCCAGACACAGTGGCTCACACCTGTACTCCCAGCACTTTGGGAGGCTTAGGCGAGTAGATCACCTGAGGTCAGGAGTTCAATACAAGCCTGACCAACATGGTGAAACCCTTCTCTACTAAAAATACAAAATTAGCCGGGCACAGTGGCACGGGCCTGTAATCCCAGCTACTCCAAAGATTGAGGCAGGAGAATCACTTAGAACCCAGGAGGCGGAGGTTCAGCAGTGAGCTGAGATCGCGCCACTGCACTCCAGCTTGGGCGACAGAGCAAGACTCTGTCTCAAAAAAAAAAAAGACTGACATACAGACAGATAGATTAGATAAATAGATGATAGATAAGATAAACAGATAAAATAGATGAATTAGATTAGACAGTCAGACAGACAAGATAGATATATAAGGCCGGATGCAGTGGCTCACACCTGTAATCCCAGCACTTTGGGAGGCCAAGGCAGGTGGATCACCTGAGGTCGGGAGAACGAGACCAGCCTGGCCAAAACATGGTGAAACCGCATCTCTACTAAAAATACAAAAATTAGCTGGGCATGGTGACGCATGTCTGTAATCCCAGCTACTTGGGAGGCAGAGGCAGGAGAATCACTTGAACCTGGGAGGCGGAGGTTGCAGTGAGCCGAGATCGCGCCACTGCACTCCAGCCTGGGTGACAGAGTGACTCTGTCTCAAAAAAAAAAAAGATGGGCTGGGCGCGGTGGCTCACGCTTGTAATCCCAGCACTTTGGGAGGCCGAGGCGGGTGGATCACGAGGTCAGGAGATCGAGACCATGGTGAAACCCCGTCTCTACTAAAAATACAAAAAATTAGCCGGGCGTGGTGGCGGGCGCCTGTAGTCCCAGCTACTCAGAGAGGCTGAGGCAGGAGAATGGCGTGAACCCGGGAGGCGGAGCTTGCAGTGAGCCGAGATTGCGCCACTGCACTCTAGCCTGGGCGACAGAGCGAGACTCCGTCTCAAAAAAAAAAAAAAAAAAAAAAAAAAGATGGATCAATAGATAAGATAGATATATAAAGATAGATAGACAGCTATAGATAGATTAGATAGGTGATAGGCAGATTGATAGATTAAAGATAGATAGATAGATGATAGATGATAGATAGATAGATGATAGATAGATAGATGATTGATAGATAGATAGATAGATAGATAGATAGATAGATAGATAGATAGAT